>NC_135513.1:14341677-14496677 GCF_051989575.1 Stigmatopora nigra
TAAGGCTTTTTTTCGCAAAAAAACGACATAGTATAGTAAGGCTTTTTTCGCAAAAAAACGACATAGTATAGTAAGGCTTTTTTCGCAAAAAAACGACAGTATAGTAAGGCTTTTTCTTCGTAAAAAACGACATAGTATAGTAAGGCTTTTTTCATACAAAAAAACGACATAGTATAGTGTGTATATATATATATATATATATATAGATCTATATCTATAGGTATAGATCTATGTGTATAGATCTATGTGTATAGATCTATGTGTATAGATCTATGTGTATAGATCTATGTGTATAGATCTATGTGTATAGATCTATGTCTATAGATCTATGTGTATAGATCTATGTGTATAGATCTATGTGTATAGATCTATAGGTATAGATCTATGTGTATAGATCTATATCTATAGGTTTAGATCTGTGTATAGATCTATGTGTATAGATCTATGTGTATAGATCTATATCTATAGATCTATATCTATAGGTATAGATCTATGTGTATAGATCTATGTGTATAGATCTATGTGTATAGATCTATATCTATAGGTATAGATCTATGTGTATAGATCTATGTGTATAGATCTATGTGTATAGATCTATGTCTATAGATCTATGTGTATAGATCTATGTATAGATCTGTGTATAGATCTGTGTATAGATCTGTGTATAGATCTATGTGTATAGATCTGTGTATAGATCTATGTGTATAGATCTATGTGTATAGATTTATGTCTATAGATTTATGTCTATAGATCTATGTCTATAGATCTATGTCTATAGATCTATGTCTATAGATTTATGTCTATAGATCTATGTCTATAGATCTATGTCTATAGATCTATGTCTATAGATCTATATATGCATAGATCTATATGTATAGATCTATATGTATGTGTATTTTTTTAAACACTAAAACAAAGGTAGATAGAACATTATATGGTGAGCATTTTATTTGTTGAAAACAATGTCATAACTGTCTTTTTTTAACCCTGTTAAAACAGCTCAACAACGTGGTGAACAAGTGGTCAGCCTCATAGTTCGGAGATCCAGGTTCTATCCCAGGTACCCAGTCCTGACCGTCCTGTATGGAGGCTTTTTTCTTAAAAAAAAAAAAAAGACAAAGTATAGTAAGTCCCATTGTCGTCGTAGACATCATCACTTTGGTCATGGGACCTTTATATCACTCACGGCGTCCAGTCAGGAAGAGCTGGGTGACTGGCCGCAGGAGCAGTTGGGACAGATGCATGTCGCCAGCGCCTTCGTTCGCCATGCCGGGTCGGAAACCACCGTGTCGCCACTGTAACAAAAAAAGATGGTGTCATCATGGACAGTGTTAAACAACATGGAAGAGAAGGAGGAGAAGAACTGGGTGCAGCCCACCCGTCAGAACAACGCCACCATGCGGTTCTTCCACAGCCAACTACATGTAAAAATTAAAAAAAATGTTTCAAGTTTTTTTGTTATTAAAAGTCATTGATCTTATGTCGCAGGTCTTCCTCCTCATTCTAATGTTCTTGGGATGTGTTCTGCTTTCTAAGCTTACCTAAATGAATGGGATAAAACTACAAGTACTACTACTTACTCTCAAGGGGTGGTGGCTCAGTAGATAAGTCATCAGTCTGCCACCTCTGTGGTCCTGGGTTCGATTCCCAGTGCCTGCAAAGATTTTCCAAATATTATTCAGTTAAAAGAATAAGTACTCCAGCCTAAGTGTTTAAGTGTATAAGTGTTCAATGGTGGATGAAGGTTTTTGTCAAAAAATGACTAAGTGTTTCACCCAATTTCCTTGGATAAAACGTTTCAACACCCTTGTATAAGTGGGGCACGAGTTGGTGTAGTGGGTTGCACACTCGCCTTTGCACCGAGAGAACGTGAGTTCGCTTCCCGGTGTCGGCGGTTCACTGACCAAGCAAGCGGTCGAGGGTCGGCCGAAGGCCGACCCGAGAACGCCTTTCGCACAGACAGGTCCTTCAACTGTCTTCCGAACTGCCGAAGGCAGTTCGGAATATAACCTTTTGCTGAAAAGTATGACTAAGTGTTTAATATAAATTTAAAAGATTTTTCTTTTTTTTTTTCTTCTTATTCCATTTACTCACCTACATGGTGTAGCGATCAGCCAAAGCGGGAATCGAACCCAGGTCTCCCACACGGGAGTCCGGTGTTCTAACCTCTGCGCCACCAAGTAGTTATACTTTCTTCTGTCGTCATCTGAAGTTCTTGACTACAAATACACAGAAACAAATAAGTGAAAATGTGTCCCAACCGGGATTTGAACCCAGGTCTCCCACATGGGAGTCCGGTGAGATAACCTCTGCGCCACAATTTGGCTACACTTTCCATGGTCATCATTCGAATATCTTGACTACAAATGCACAGAAACAACTAAGGGAAAATGTTACTAAATAAAAATAAATGAACGCCTTACTATATTATGTCGGTTTTTTTCTTACAAAAAGAAAGCCTTTATGACAAATGGTCTCTAAAGGAATATCGAATTGGATATATCATCATTGAGCCGTCTTCTTCTCTGTCCCTGTTCAATCTATGAAACGATTAAAATACACTAAACGCAATTCAATTTGGATATGTTACGACTACAAATAGAACGTTATCTTTAAAGAAGCTTGCAAAGTAGAAAGTGCGAGCATTTCTTACCTCTTCGCCATGCGTCGAGTACACAAAAATCAGCCAAAGTAGTAAAACAACAACTTCTTGGTGGACTTCGGTTCATGTCCTTTAAAAAACATGTTTTGGTTGGAGCTGACCCAAATTAGGCCGTTTAGATCAAGCAATTTAAAACCTGAAAAAGACGTTTACAAACAAAACAAAGCATACCGGTTAACAAAAACCGCATGTTTTCAATTTTCTTTTCCGGTTTGTTTCACTTCCGGCTCACAAATGTGACGTCAATTCCGGGGACGCCTTCGACTTTTTTTTCCTTTTTTAAATATAATAGTTTGAAATGAAAACCTAGT
Organism: Stigmatopora nigra; assembly: GCF_051989575.1. NCBI lineage: Eukaryota > Metazoa > Chordata > Actinopteri > Syngnathiformes > Syngnathidae > Stigmatopora > Stigmatopora nigra. The sequence goes on from NC_135513.1 coordinate 14,344,651, forward strand.
CTTATGGGATTCTACGGCTTTATATTAATTAAAAATGGCACAAAGTTTGCACTTTGATGGCCCAAGTTTGAAATAGGTAAAAAAAGTATTGAATTGGCTCTTAACAGTTTACACCAGGCAGGAGCGGCTTTACAAAGCCAATAGTGGTGTAGTGGTTCACTTACCTGACTACGATGTGGGCGGTTGTGGTTCGCATCCCAGTTGGATATAATTTTTCCCTTAAATAGAAACAATGTTGTGTAGTCAAATTTCCAATCATGACAATGTAAAGTATAGTCATTCATGGTGTAGTGGTTCCCTTACCTGACTTGTGTATGGGCAGGCAGGGTTCGAATCCCGGTTTTCGCTGACTTAGGGAAGCCTTTTGGAAGAAACATTTTGCCATTAAAAAAGACTAAGTCACGTTTCCTTAAATACAAGCATCTAATGTCAATGTATAGGTGGTGTAGTGGGTCAGTCACCTGCCTGACAAGTAGCAGGTCTCAGGTTCAAATCCAGGTCACATCCATCTGTGTGGAATATGCATGGTTTTCCAAGGGGGGATAGGCTCCAGCACCACCCGCAGCCCTAATGAAGATAAAGCGCTTCAGAAAATCAGATTTGATTTTTTGTCTGATAAAACATGTCGGCAATGAGTTTTTAATTAGTTCTGAGACAATTTAATAATCCATAAAAATTGCATTGTCCTTTTTAGTAGAAAAAAATGAAGTATTCAGTATACGTCCATCTGCATGGGAGGCAAATTAGTGCTTTGTATTGCGTAGTGCTTTTTTGCCTCGAAGCTAGCGGGTGACAAGTACAAACAAAGTACACATTTGAATGTCAATACTCGAAGGTGACGTGACGCGGACGTTTTGCAGCTAGCTGTAAAACAAGGGTGTCAGACTCGGGTTGGTTCGCAGGCCGCTTTAACATCAAATCGATTTCATGTAAGCCGGATAATTTTAGTTATAATATTTAGATTTTTTTTTTTAGAAATGGATTAAAATAACTGGGTTAATAGCCTGATATATTCCATATTTTTATAGATCTAAAACATTGTTTATTTTAGCTTTTTTTTAAATATATTTCTAGATTTTACAAAATTATTTTTTAACTAAAAACACAAAAAATGGATTAAAAATGACAATTATTGATTTAAAAGGTGGAATCAGGAAATCAGGAAATTTAATATATATCTATACTCTATTTTAATTTCATCCAAAAACAGAAAGTCAGCACTCATGATTTATTTTCTCAGGGCCGCACAAAATGATGCTGCGGGCCAGATTTGGCCCCCGGACCGCCACTTTGACACTCTTACTGTAAACCAGTAACAAAAAAAAATGTTAATTTGCAAAAAATAGCCATCAAGCGGCTCAACTAAACTTTAAAAACACACATTTTGTGCATAACAAACCAATCAAATTGACCTAGAAAGCATAACGTCCTTAAACAATTTTTGTTGACCTCTCTCAGTTGTTGTTTGACATTTTAACACGGTGTACGATGACCAAATATCCAGTGCGAGTCAAATGGTGATGCATGAGCGAACTATGGCAAATATGAAATGAGTCAGCGTCGATTGTTCGCTGCCAACGAGCGTACCAAGCCGTCTTAGGGCGAGGCCTCTCCGTGACAAAAAACAAAAAAAAGCCCCTGTCAAACGTCCGTCAAATTGCAAAGCCAGCACGCAATCAAACATCTATTAAGCAAGTCGAGAGAACGACCATTCCAAATGTTGACATACAGCTTAAAGAAATACAAAGCTTTTGTTTGCATCGTGCTCTTAATTGTGTGCACCAAATGTTATCATGGTCAATTTTCTACTTGCTTCTGTTTGGTTACGCTAAGCACTAGATATATACATATGTATTTATATACCCACAAGTATATAAATACATATACATATATTTGCAAGCTAAACTGTAAAATAAAACAGTTAAAAGTTTGGTTTTGCTAACATTATAGATGCTAATCAAAATATGGGATCTTATGTGTCTAGTTGGGCTTATTGAATTGGATAACTTTATTTATACTGTATTTAGGAATTTTCGTTGTCAGAGTGGCAAGAGGGTGAGAATACAGACACAGCAAAATACATGCTAGATATAAATATATAGGTTATAAGATAATAAATAAATACATGAATAAATATATGAATTAATAAGCGTGTTACTGAAATATACAAATACATACCTAATACCTTATACCTAATACCTAATACCATACATATACATATTCATATACAGTTGATGGGACGAAATATCTGCAGAAGCGCTCCTTCCTGCAATGAAGGTGCAGCAGTCTATTGCTGAAAGAGCTTTGGAGGGACTCCACAGACTTATTGCATTCCTCCCCGAAAACGGCCAATCACGTCTGATCAGGGATGCTAAACATGGTCGGGGCTGGTTAGTACTTGGATGAGAGACCAATCACCTTGGAATATATATACATATACATATGCTATGAAGTATGCCATAAGCCCAACTAGGACATGAGATCCAATATTTTGAGTAGTAGCTATAATGTTAGTAAAAGCAAACTTTTACCTGTTTAGTGCACAAAAAACTACAAAACAAACCTGATTTACAGGGTGAGGACCCACCTGGGATCGAACCTACGACTGCAGGACTGTGAGCGCAATGTGTTCACCACTCTGATTGGTCGTTGAGAGAGTTTCAGGCCGTCTTGTAGGCTGTTTGCTCAAAGGATTAAAGTGCTGAAAGCCATTCTTGCCGATTCCACATAGCTACGTTCAGCTGGCATGTTCACACGCACCTAAAAAAAAATGTAACTTGTGTTAACGTTCTTCTTAAAGCGGTATTGTACAATTGTTTCAAATGTATGAATCTCAATATGGAAAATTGCAAGAAAGTGCTAAATAGTGTACGTCAAAAACGGGAGATTTTAGAGTTTTGCATACTGAAATATCGGGTAACAAAGTCAAAGCATTTCCATCCCTTAAAAGCAGCTTTAAGCAAACGAGGGCAACTGTGGCATTTTGTTTTTCTATCAAAACATTGCTTTGACAATATTTGGATAACAGAAAACTACAAATAAGAATGAATCGTAGTTCATTATGTTTTATCTGAAAACTTGCTACATTCCAACTTACATCTTAACGTAAAACTTATTTTTTAGTGAGAAACTTGGTCAGCTAATGAAATTAGAATTACATCGCGTTTAAAGCCTGACAATTTTTACATAAAACAGCCCAATTTAACGTAAAATCTCAATTTCAAGATAACAGAATCACTTTAGATGTGAAACACGATAAATAACATCAATTTCAAAACATTACAATACACAAATTAACTTTTTCTGCCTAGCAACAACACACCTTTGTTAGCAACAACAACAAAATTAAACCTAATACGCAACCATATTCCGCAAAATCCTAACTCGATACCCAACTAAACCACCAGAGGCAGTATAACACACTTAGTTCCAGGCAAAAAAAAATGCTACTTCCAACTAACACACAGTCAAATTTTTCTAAAGACACAACTTTGAAAGCAAACTTGACCTCCTCTAGCAACTCCTTTCCACCCGTCACTGTCTGTCATTGCCAGATAACGCCCGCGCACATCATTTGTTGACGCAAAAAACGTCCATCAGCACACCAGGTAGACAAAAGCAAAGAGGCATGCGAATACAATACCACGCCTCTCAGGTGCGAGTGCCTAAACTAATCCCTCCCCATCGCCACCGGCCAGGTGAGTCACTCTCAAACACTCCACAGAGAAGCCACAGGCCGAGCCCCGCCGGATTGGTTCCCCATCGTGGACGGTTCGAGTACCGGGGGGATCTTCAAGAAAATGCCGGCGGTGAAAGCGGAGAAAGACCCTCCGACGGACGCCTCCTCGACGACCCCCGACCCCCCGGAGGATCCACCTCGAGGTCGACGCAGAAAACGACCCCTACAACGTGGCAAACCACCTTACAGCTACATCGCCTTGATCTCCATGGCCATCGCCAACTCTCCAGAACGCAAACTAACCCTTGGCGGTATTTACAAGTTCATCACAGAGCGTTTTCCGTTCTACCGCGACAACTCTAAGAAATGGCAGAACTCCATCCGCCATAACTTAACCCTCAACGACTGTTTCGTCAAGATCCCCCGCGAACCAGGACGCCCGGGTAAGGGTAACTACTGGGCTTTGGACCCCAACGCCGAGGACATGTTTGAAAGCGGTAGTTTCCTTCGACGCCGGAAACGTTTCAAACGATGCGACCTGACCACCTACACTTGCTACGTTCACGACAACGCGCTTTTAGCGCCGGTCCACGTAGGTCGACCCTACGCCAATGCGCCATACCCCGACGTTAGCCCATCTTACGGACAGCAACTGATGACCTCATCCTACTACCCTTCGCCATCGCCACCCAGTTTCGGCCCAGCTCAGACTCGGAATTTCACCATCAACAATCTGATTGGAACGCCAGAGCAACCTATCCGCGACTTTATCCCCGAAGGGATCCCGGGGGGGCCTTGTACCTTCCAAAACCAAGCTTGTGGTGGCGGTATCGTCACCCCGCCTCGTTCAACCGGCGCTACTTCGCACCCAGGGTTCCCCTACCCGACTCCGACTGGCCACCCGCATATTCACCACCATCACCACCACCACGCCATTCCCCAAGGCCCTTACGGACAACTCCAAAGCCAAGCGTACGCCACGACTGGTCGCCTGGGGTCCTCGGGAGAGGCAGGCGACCTATATGAAAGGGTCTCGCCAGTCCAGCTGGGTTCGTTTTCACAGTACAATGGCGCCAATTCGGGGGGTTATTTACGACACCCGTCGTATTCTGGCAACTTGGACAGATTCGTGTCGGCTATCTGAACGTCGTAAAAAGGTACTTTGGGGGTCTGGGTTGGTTCTCATTTTATTTCTTTTCCTTTTCGTTAAAAGTAATCGTTTTTATTTTTTTGCTCAGAATTTAGGGGGTAATAAACGTGACACTGTACTTTTAAATTTTGTATTTTACCTCCAATGAAGTGAAACGTCTAAAGTTGGCTGGGAAAAGCAGCTTTGCGATATTTGCCGATTGGTGCCGTGATTGTGAACATGTTTAACAATGCCATAATTTCTACTTTACTAAAAGTAGCTTTAAAAAGAGGCCATTTTAATAAACAATTTTGCTGATAAAAAGCTTGACGGGTCATGTTTTAGTCTTTGACTTTAGAATTCAAAAGGTGTTAAAAATTATACTAAATTATTCATTAGTTAATTTATGAGTATTGTGGGACAATAACAGGCCTTTTAAAATCATCTTAATGCGACCACACTATATTTTCTTTACAGAAAATTGTATAATTGGCTTTTTTTTTTTTTACAAAGTCTGCCACAATTTAATTCTATCCAAGAGCCTTCCATAGAATTCAACATTAAAATATATTTAACTTAAAGTATCACACTTACCTAAATGCCTTACTTGTGCACTTGATCACTTCAAAATTGTACTTTGCCCCCTAAAAAAATAAAAATAATTACCAACCTGTCTTACAAACATTTAATAGAACAAATACTTACATTTGTGGGCATCCCACTTTCACCTGTGCAGACCATAATATTAACATTGGAGGTACACAATCCTAGAAATGTAAAAATGTTCATAAACACAAGGGTTTGATAAAATATCAAATTGTCTTTCATTAATAATTATTTTGTTATTATTTTTTAGAACAAAGACACATTTTAACTTGATCAAACCATTTCCAATCCACTCAAAATGACCAAAAATTAAAAAACACATTACTACTAGTCAAACGAATGGTAGTTAGCAAAAGTATATCTTAACCAACATATCATTTGGGGTGACCTACACGATCCTAAAATGTTCAGAAACACTAGGTTTTGATAAAAAATATTTTTTAAAAAATGAATTAATAATTATTTTGTTATTATTTTCCTGAAAAGACACATTTTAATTGATCAAACCATTTTCAATCCACTCAAAACAACCCAAAAACTGAACAACCCCACATTACTACTAGTCAAACAAATGGTAGTTAGCAAAGGTATATCTTAACCTTAAAAAAAATATTATTTTTGCAATAATTTGGACACCCCCGACATTCCCACAAAACCTAGAACACATTTCGATGTCATAGCTGCCATTGACAGACGGGTCTAGTAGATCTTTTCTATTTTTTTGTTGGATTGTCGCTGCATTCCTGAGGACAAAACAAATCCGTGATTAGACCTGACAAGCAATTTCCAAGGTTGGTCTTCGCCAACGTCGTCTTCACGGCATGCGGGTGGACATAATACTTTGATGGACACGCTTTTAATGGTGCTTAACCCTTAAGAGATCCGATAGATAAGACTCGCACGGTTGTCAATTCAACGAAAAAAAATTTACATTTAATTTCATTGTGCTTCTGTCATTGCTTTCAAATTAGTTTATTTAAAAAGGTATAATTTGCAAAGAGTTATTTAAGGTCACTGATTTGACTTGTTTGTTTAGAACCTTTTAACCTATAATTTAGAAGTCTTATTAGCTGTATATATTGTTTTTTTAGTTAACCTTTATAGATTAAGAGCCTATAATTTGCAGATTACCCTATAATTTGCATCTTTATAGCCTATAATGTATTACTGGAAAGCATAAGGCTGTCATACGTATATATGATTAAAAAAATGCAATTCTGAGTAAAAATGACTAATTTTATGAGGATAAAATAGTTAAAAAATATTGCTAAATCTGCCATAGTTGCAGTCTATTTAACTAATGTACACATTTACCACAATTTAGTCAATTTTCCCTAGAAAAATTGCAGATTAATACCCTATAATTTCCATCTTTATAGCCTATAATGTATCACTGAGCAGTATAAGGTTGTCATATGTATATATGATTTTAAAAAATGCAATTATGAGTACAAATGACTAATTTTATAAGGTTAAATTCGTTTAAAATATTATTAAATCTGCCACATTTGCAGTCTATTTAACTAATGTACACATTTACCACAATTTATTCCATTTTCTCTAAAAACAAGTAATTTTGGTGATCTTTTTTTGGACGAAAAATGGCAAATTTTAAATTATGACAAGCCATATTAATTAATAGGCCGCAAAAACATTCTGAAAGGATCTCTTAAGGGCTAATAGTCAACTTTTTGGGGGATTAAATTATCAGGTTTGATGGTTTAAGGCTTTGCAATAATTGAAGATGGTTGTATGTGTTTTTGATGCAAATTAAGACAAAAAAATGGGGAAAATGTATTAAGTTTTTAAGAATAAAACCTGTTAAATGGATCCGGATTTTTTGTTGTTTTCCCAGGCGTTTCATTCCAGCTGTTTTTGGAGTAGCGTCTGGAGCCGGCTGTTTTTTTTTTTTTGGACACTCGGTTCTGCTAATCTGCTCAAGTAAACAAACATGGTGATTTAAAACGTGATAGTTGGCCCCGTTTAAAGAAAAAAATGGCCGCCTCTCGACCCAGACGTGACAGGACCTGAAAGGAAGCACTTCATTAATGCAACAAACTTGATTTTATCACGTTGTTGTGAAAGAACAAAAACAAAAAAATAGACCTGACGCACTGTGAATGAATGAATGAATCAAAAATGGCCGTTTTATTATTTTACCAAAAACTAAACATACAATACAACTTTTTTCCCTTTCAGGAATTGTGGTTTTACTTCCCTTGGGAAGTTTCTAACCAAGATAAAAAGATACTTTATTTAATGTTGTTAAGTTAAAACATTGAAAAACGTATAAAAAAATTTGAAGACAAACCAACATCAGCCTAAATAATCGGAAAGCAGTTTCAGCTGCTCACAATTGTTCACCACCTCGGGCAATGACAGCAACGTCTGCGAGGAAAAAAAACAATAACAAAAAACGGAGTAAGGAAAAAAAATCATTAAAAAAAACTAAGTTTCTATCAAATTAACAAAATTGAACTCACCTCTCTCACTTTATTCATCATTTTGCTCAACATATGCAACTCATTTTCACACTTATCCAAATTCGTCTGCTGGATGGATTGCTGTAAAAAGTTGAAAGAAAAAAATTGGGCACCGGCGCTTTAAATTTTTATTCATTTTTTAACCCACGCCATTTTGTGCCGACCACTCACAAATCTTTTAGCCCGTTCCAGGAGCTTCGCTTTGCTCTGCTCTGTTTCCTGAATGATCTTATTCAGTCTCTCCACCTGATGGTCAAAAACAAAATTTAAAAAAATAATTCTCTGAGTGTCCACTAGGGGCTTTGGTGCCAAATGTGTGGTTCTCGGGCCGGAATAGGCCCGCAAAGGGGTCCGTCCCGGTCCGTGATATTTTTTGGGAAAGTCCAATATGTTCTAGGTTTTGCGTACAAAAATAACTCTTATTTGGAAAGTCATGCTCTTATTTTGGCAAAGCGCCGTAGGGGAAGTAGCTTAGCGAAATGATTTGATCGGAAAGTGGAGCGGCACCTCTTGGAGTAAGAAAAGCTTCGGGTTGGTCTCGTCTGTGTCGTCAGCGGTCGTCTGTCCGGCTTCTTTAATCAGCTTGACGCGCAGGTTTCGGACTTGGGTTTGTGAGCGTTGGAGTGAGTGAGAAAGCGTGCTTGTCTCTTGACGCAACGCCTGTTTAGAATTGAAAGAAGGGGGAAAAAGCAAGAATGTATCACTGTAAAATGCATTAAAAGTGAGTGGTTTACATACTGTAACAATTTAGAGCATTTTTTCGACCACTATATGGACTTCTACAGTAAACTCTGTCACCATTTGACCGGTGACTAAAAGGTACCAAAAGATCAAATGTCCGGGCGACCAAACATCCGGGCGACCAACCGTCCGGGCGACCAACCGTCCGGCGACCAACCGTCCGAGGACCAAATGTGTGGAAAATAGGACATTAAAATATTTGTGAAATAATTTCTTTGATTTCTGTTGATAAAACTAATTAAAAAATGATTTTAAACAGTGAATATAGGCGTAATAATTTTAAATGAGTAGATTAGTGAGATTAGCGCAATGTTAAATAAAAGTGTGGCGCAGCTCAAAAACGCTTTAGGGCTTCTTACATTGCACTCCAGGCTGTGTTTGGTGGCCATCTCCTGAGCCTCGGTGGCGTTAGCCATGAGCATCCTGATGGTCTTCTCGTTCTGTCGGGAGGGAATGATTCAACAGAACGAAAAGGGACTGGACTTTTTTTTCCCGGCGTTTGGCCGAGCCTCCGACCTGCTCTTGCTGCCGCAGCGCTTGTTCTACGCAAGCCGCCTGGTCTTCCGCCAGGCTCAGTTTTCGCTTCAGTTGGGCCGCCTCGGCTGTGTGCTGGCGTTTTTCAGCCTCCAGCGCCATCTCCAGGTTAGACCTGAAAATAAAAATAGGTACTAATTTGACCTGACTGTTTTCTGTGAACAATAACATCACTTCTGTTTAGCAAATGACTACAACTCAAAAGAATGTATCGGTTTGGACATCTATCACTGCAAATGGCAACCAATGAGCAAAAATTGCAGCTTTTTAAAATGTACATTATCCAAGTTCTGAATTCCTTAAGACCAATGTGTCAAAGTGGTGGCCCGGGGGCCAAATCTGGCCCGCCGCATCATTTTGTGTGGCCCGGGAAAGTAAACGACGGGTGCCCGACTTTCTGTTTTAGGATGAAATTAAAATAAAGAGTATAGATGTATATTAAATTTCCTGATTTACCCCCTTTTAAATCAATAATTGTCATTTTTAATCATTTTTTTCTGTGTTTTTAGTTCAAAAATTGTTTTAAAAAAATCTAAAAATATATATTTAAAAAAGCTAAAATAAACATTGTTTTAGATCTATTAAAAAAATGAATATTCAGGGATTTTAATCTAGTTTCTACTTACACGTTGTGTTGAAGTTCATCCAAGCGTTCATCTTTATGTCGCTGCAGTGCCTTGACGACGCCGACCAACTCGGTGACCGTGTTGCTCAGAAGGGCTAGCGGCTCCGACAGGTTACGCCGCTCTTCTTCCTTGTCCTCCGACACCCCCTCGGCCATCTTACTTTTCGGTGTGACTGGAATGCGGGTGAAGGCGCTGTTCTTGCTGAAAATGGACTCCCTTGTCGAGTCCACGGACACTTCAGGGGAAAATTAAAAACCCAGAAATTATGCATTGCGTTAGATTCATGCTACAGTTCTATAGATAAAATGTAATTTACTGCTTATACAATTGATTTAATGCCACTGTTATGTTATTTCATGACACGATTTGGTATTCTGGTACGAGTAAAATTCATGAAAACAAAACAAAAATGATAAGGACTCACATTTTGGTGATGAAAATAAATGCAAACCATAAAGAAATAAAAAATGGAAATCCAACTTGTTAATAAATTGAGCAAATTGTGTTAATAAAACCATCATATTGTGCAGTTTGTGTGTTCTAAGACTTACTAAGCCAAAATTAGAGTTAATTCAATTAATTTTTAAAGTAACTTTAGTCACTGAAGATTTACTGAATCATGGTTACGTATTTTCATGACTATAAGGCGCACTTAAAAGTCTTACATTTTCGCCAAAATAGACAGGGCACCTTATAATCCAGTGTGCTTTATATATGGAAAAAAAACATTAAAATGTGTCATTCATTGACAGTGCGCCTTTAAATGTGGTGCGCCTTACAGTCCTGAAAATACAGCAATTGTTAAATCAAATTGACATAAAAAGTTACCATCAAGTGCACCATTTTCCACCTCCTTGCTCTGATCCTGAGCAGTTGACCCAAGGGTGCTGTTGTCCTCAAAAGACCTAGACGCCACATTTTCAGAGTCCTGCAAAGCCAGAATCATTTCAGTCACCAAGAAAAGACGCCAAGCCGCCATGTTCCCATACCTGTCCACCGAGCGCCAGGTGCAACTCGTCGGTGGCCCCTCTCAGCGCGTGGTGTATCAATGTGATTTCCGTGAAGGCCCGAGCGAGCTCCTGGCCCCGCTCGAGCTTTTCCGCCGTGGCTGCGGCCTGTGCGGCCAGCAGCTGGTCCCGCACGTAAGACGTCTCTTGCCTGCAAAAATATGCACGGTTATTGTATTGTTTTTTTTTTGTTTGAGTTTCTCAGGGCCTGTGAAGCAACTTAATTACTTTAAAACAAGGGTGTCAGACTCGGGTTGGTTCGTGGGCTGGTTTAAGGCCAACTCGATTTTACATAGGGCGGACCATTTTAGATATATTTATATTTTTTATTTTTATAAATGGATTAAAACCCTACAATATGCAGTTTTTTTACAGATCTAAAACAATGTTTATTTTAGCATTTTTTAAATATATTTTTAGATTTTACAAAATTATTTTTGAATTAAAAACTGAAAAAAATGATTAATAAATTACAATTGTTGATTTACAAAAGGGGGAAAATCAGGAAATATAATATACATCTATACTCTTCATTTGAATTTGATCCTAAACCAGAAAGACATGATTTACTTTCTCGGGCCGCACAAAATGATGCGGCGGCCCAGATTTGGCCCCCAGGCCGCCACTTTGACACCCTTGCCGTAAATAATTAAGAAATTAACAAACCAGTGTTAATTTTATAAAAAATAGCCATTAAGGTTTGAACAATAAATATATATGTATTTATATATATAGATTAAAAAAAGACAATTATTGATTTAAAAGGGGGGAAAATCAGGAAATTTAATATACATCTATACTAAATATATAATTGTTTTAGAAGTATTGTGTTTATCTAAACAAGAGACTCACTCTTCTTGGCGTAGTTCTGCCCTGAGGTCCTCGCACTGAATGTTCCTTTCGTGAAGAACGAAGGTGGCGTTCTCAATTTCGGTCAGCTGTTCCCTAACCACCTGGTTCTCGGCGTGCAAGAACTGGAACCCAAGCACGACAAAACATTTGCCATCAACAAAAATCCTTTAGCATTCCTCACCCACGCCTCTCGGGCCACTTGAAGCCGACCTCGTTCAATTCTGCCACGTCGCCGAGCTCCTGGCAGACGTTTTTCAGCTCCTGGATCTGCGATGTCTGCGACTGGTAACTCGCCATTAACTGGTTAAGTTCCTCGTCTCTTTCAGCCAGACGCCGAGCCAGCTCTTCGGCCTTTTCCTCCACCTGCCGCTTGGACGACTCTAACCTGAAAATGGAGGGGAATCTCTTAGAATTGTGTTAAATTGAAAATATTTTCGGGGATGTCACTTACTCCTCGGCTATTTCTTTGACTGCGTTTGCGTCCCTCTGTGACTCCTCCAACCTGTAAAACAAGGGTGTCAGACTCGGCTTGGTTCGTGGGCCACTTAAACGTCAACTAGATTTCATGTGGGCCGTCCATTTTGGATATAATATTTAGATTTTTTTTAAATATAAATGGATTAAATGAACTGGATTAAAAGGGCCTGAATATTCAGTTTTTTATAGACCTAAAACAATGTTTATTTTAGCTTTTTAGATTGTACAAAATGATTTTTGAACTAAAAACACTTTAAAATGGATTAAAAAATTACAATTATTAATTTAAAAAGACATGATTTACTTTTTCAGGTCGCACAAAAGTATGCGGCGGGCCAGATTTGGCCCCCGGGCCGCCACTTTGACACCTGTGGTTTGAACAATAAATATATGTATATTTCTATATATATAGATAAAAAAATGACAATTATTGAATTAAAAAGGGGGAAAATCAAGAAATGGAATAAACAAAACAAAAAACTATCCAGTATCAATATACAATTGCAATACAGTAATCCAATTTGTTAGAAACATACTTGCAGGTTTCTTCAGCCAACATGTGCTCCAACATGGTATGGGATGCCGTGGTGGAAGACAAAGTGGCCGACATTTGCGTCACGGTGCTGTCCAACTGAGCTCGCTCGTCTTCACTCTCCATCAGCTTTTGACGAAGAACGTTCACCTCTGGGGTAAAGTTTAAAAAAAGGGTGTCAGACTCGGGTTGGTTCGCGGGCCGCATTAACGTCAACTCGGTTTCATGTGGGACAGACCATTTTAGATTTATTTTATTTTTTTATAAATGAATTAAAAGAACTGGATCAAAAGCCTTGAATATTCAGTTTTTTATAGATCTAAAACAATGTTCAATTTTAGCTTCTTTTTAATATATTTTTAGATTTTACAAAATGCTTTTTGACCTAAAAACAGGAAAAAAATGATTAAAAAATTGCAATTATTGATTTAAAAAGGGGGAAAATCAGGAAATTTAATATACATCTATACTTAATTTTAAATTGATCCTAAACCAGAAAGATATGATTTACTTTCTCGGGCCGCACAAAATGATGTGGCGGCCCATATTTGGCCCCCAGGCCGCTACTTTGACACCTGTGGTTTAAAAAAAATATATATATATATATATATTTTTTTTTTATATATATATATTTTTATATTTTACCTGAAGTCAAAATGGTGATCTGTTGATTTAAGTCACCAATCTGTTCTTCGGCATTGAGATGATTTTGCTGGGCTTGCTTTAACTTCTCTTCCAGCTTTGTGGTCCAATGAAAAAAAGTGATTAATTACAAGTTGTTTTTTAATTTATTTTTTTTTGCCTGTGCTGACCAGTTCATTCTCTTGCAGCACTCGGTCCCGCGTCGAAATATGTTCGTCTCTCTCCTTGAGAGCGGCTGCCGCCTTCTCATTAAGCTTTGCTAGCAAGGGAGCGCTCCTTTGCAGCATGTTTCTGGCAGTCGACAGCTGTTACGGGGAATAAAAACAACAACAACAACAAAAAACACATGATTCAAGTACACATTTAAAAGAAAAAGTTGGTTTTTTTTTAACCTACTTCTTTGGACAAATTGGATTGATCCTCCACTGTTCGGCTCACAAGATTCAAAGTAGAGTTGAGGGTTTCGCTGCTGGTTTGGTTCAGTGCAACCTGAGTGTGGAAAATGAAACATAGTAGTTAGTACTTATACCAGGGGGTGGGCAAACATTTGGGTCCGGGGGCCACATTGACTTTAAAAATTTGACAGATGGGCGGGGTCAGCACAAGATAGGATACATAAAAAAGTGCATCCGTTAACAGTACATATGAAACATAAAATGGAAAAAATGACTTAAGTATTAACATATACTCATAAATTATCATTAAAGTAAGAAGTACAAAGTAAAATAAAAAGGAATGTATTAAAAAATATTAAAATGTCATTTAAAAAAAAAGATAGTGGCTGTAAAACACAAAAAAAAAAGAGTGGACAGAGCTACTGCCACTGGCTTCCGCGTGACGGCGCCATCTTGGGGTACAAAATAAAATAAATAAATAATAATCATAATTATTTAAATAAATAAATAAATAAAAAGTGTCGGTGGGCCATATTAAAAGACTGAGTGGGCCGTATGTGGCCCACGGGCCGTAGTTTGCCCACCCCTGACTTATACAGTAGTGACTGGCTTTCCTATTTTATTCTTCTGACCTGCTCTGTGAAGGTAATTTCGAGGGCGGCCAGAAGTTGGCGCTGAGAGCCGAGGCTCCTCTCCAGTTCGGCTATTTCGTTGGCGCAGTGAGTTCGTAGCTGCTCCATTGTAGCGAAGGCCTGAAAGTACACAAACGAGTATGAGAAGAGGACTATTTTTTTATCGAAAAATCGATATATTTGATACTTACGGCTTGCTTGGATGTCATGGCGTCTTCCATTTGAGTCTTCATTTGGTTTCTTTGTTGGAAAGCCTCTTTCACTTTGTGTGTCATTCGGAGCTGAGTGTCCTTCAACTTTATGCACTTTGCCTTCATTTCGTCATACTAAATAAGAGAATATAGACAAAAAAAATGGTGGGAAAAGTGGGAAAATGAAATAAACATTTCCTTTGACACTCACGTATGAGGCGAGACTTTGTTGATCCTCTCGAACAAATGCCTCCATTTTCTTCATGTCCACGAGCGCCATGTCAGTTTCACTTGTCAAAGATGTCTGTTGGATTACATTTATTATGGTCTAGTCTTAATGGATTGGTCTAGTCTTAATGGACTGTATTTTCACGACTATAAGGCGCACCTAAAAGTCTTAAATTATCTCCAAAATAGACAGGGTGCCTTATAATCCAGTATGTTTTATATATGAAAAAAAATTAAGTGTCATTCATTGACAGTGCGCCTTTAAATGCGGTGCGTCTTATAGTCGTGAAAATACGGTAAATCTAAAACCAAGTCTCACCATAGTGTCACGCATTGTCTGCATTGATTGGACCAGTTCTTGCAGATCTTGTCCATCTTGCTCCAAGTCCCCAATTCGTTTTAAGGCCTCCATATACAAGTCCCTGTACATTGTGGTCTAGGTAAAAAGTACACAAATACACTTAGATATTAGCCACACATTCAGATAGAACCAATGTTTTTATTTTTCCTTGTTGTTTACCTGGTCGAGCTCCGTGTGGTCGGTCTGTACAGGTCTATCCCGCATCTGGGATGGCGGTGGTCCGTTGGATGGGTGGCCCGCGAGGGGTGCCCGAGCGGCAGCCAGTTGCTGCACCAAGGCCTCGGCTACGATCATGCTGGACAGCAGCCTCTGCTCCAAGTCCTCTCGTGGGATGCCCTCTAGGTTGCTGGGGAAACAGCTGCCAGAGCACATAAACAAATAAGAATTAGCGTCCAATGAAAGTTTCTGAGGTGCGAATCTAATCACATTTATAGGATATGAAAGATAAGAAATCACCTTGTTCAAAACTTCAAGAATCAATATGTTTGGCCATATGGTGTTAATATACTACTAGTCAATAGATCATGTATAATATAATATATTACATATTATGAATATCTGGCAGTAATATCAGAAGCCAGTTAAAGCATTTTTCAAGGTGGATTGGTAATAATAAACAACAACAAAATATCTGATTTTTTTTAAACTGACTGAAATTGGAGTGCCAATTATAAAATTACATAAATAAGTTATCCTGCAATGTTTCATATGTAGTGTTAACGGATGTACTTTTTTATATGCATCATATCTTGTGTTGACCCCGCCCATCTGTCAAATTTTTTAAGTCAATGTGGCCCCTCCCTGGGCCCAAATGTTTGTCCACCAATGGCATAACCGATAGACATATTGACAGAGAAAAAAATAGGATGACTTACTTCCACAAGAGAGGATCTGTAATCGTGCTAGCGTCGGCTACAGAAATTTCCTCTTTCCTCACAAACTCCCCCGACGTATTTAAGCTTCGATCGAATCGTTGTACAGGGCTGACACCCACGCAGGCGCTACGGGACTCCACAGGAGGCGGAGCTTGTTCAGTAGCGGCCGCCCTTGTGGCGAAATCCATCTTCCCCGACGCCAGGATGAGAAACTCGGCCATTTGTCGGAGTTGCTGCTGAAGTGGATAGTCTGTGGTGAAAGCCGGCGTTGACCCTTTGACCTTTTTCGTCGAATCCATCTGTAGATTCTCCGACTGGGTTTTGTTGCAAAGAATCGTAGAGTTAAAACGTGGGCTGGGGATTGTGCTCTCCAAATGTTCCGCCCACCAAGCGGCTTGTTCGTCGTTTTCAGGTGAAAGCGCGTTGACGGTTTCCCGGCGAGCTCTCATGAGTGACTCGGATGCTCTTCGGACTGGACTGATGAGCTGGAGAGCCGATACTACTGAGGGATACTCGGAAAGTACTTTGAAAACATTGGGCACCGTCTCCGCCAGGGATTGGGTGGCGGCGGTTGGCGCTTCGGGTCCGTCGTCCGACGAACCGAGGGCACTGTCCAGTTCCAGATGCTGTTGCGTATCTGCGAGGGCATTGGGTTCCTTAAGTGAAAGTTCTGGGTCATTGGATTTGTGTTGGACCTCCAAAGAAACTGGATTGAAGGTTTTGGAGGCCGGTGTAAAAGCAAGCAAGTTGTCGCCGTCACTGCATTTCTGAAGATCAGCAGCTAACAAGCTAGCTTCCAGATGATTGGTTGCCATTGGCTCTGAAGGAAGACGAATGGTCTCGTCGGCCATTTTAGTGACATTGGAGACTGAATTGAATGACATTGTCTTGGAGGCTGGTGTAAGTGTAATTAAGTTGTTATCATTTTGACTCTTTTGAATGGAATCCAGAAGAATATATTCATTGTTTTGTTGGGTCTGGGAGTCATCGGCTTGTTTTGGTGTAGATACAAAAGACCCCAAACGACAGTACGAATGTTCATCAGCTAACAAGCTAGCTTCCAGATCATTGGAGGGTGGTGTAAGAGTAATCAAGTTGTTATCATTTTGACTCTTTTGAATGGAATCCAGAAGAATATCTTCATTGTTTTGTTGGGTTTGGGAGTCATCAGCTTGTTTTGGTGTAGACACAAAAGACCCCAAACGACAATACGAATGATCAAATTGATCACCACATTCCTGAAGATCAGCAGCTAACAAGCTAGCTTCCAGATGATTGGTTGCCATTTGCTCTGATGGAAGAAGAATGGTCTCGTCAGCCATTTTGGTGACATTGGAAACTGAATTAAAAGATATTGTTTTGCCTGCTGGTGTAAGAGTGATCAAGTTGTTATCATTTTGACTCTTTTGAATGGACTCCAGAAGAATATTTTCATTGTTTTGTTGGGTCTGGTAGTCGTCAGCTGGTTCACGTGTACCCACAAAAGACTGAAGCAAATCTTCCCCTTTTGCCAAAGTGTCCACATTCACCTCCAAACGACAGTATGGATGTTCAAAATGATCGGGGCATTGCTGAATATCAGCAGCTAATAAGCTAGCTTCTGGATGACAGGTTGCCATTTGCTCTGATGGCAGAAGAATGGTCTCATCTTCCATTTCAGTGACATTGGAAATTTCTACTTGACCTCCAGTGCAGGTAAATGACTTAAATGTTACATCACATACTGGACTGGAAGACTTGGTTGCACTTGGGAAACCAACAATTGAGGTCTCCAGTTGCTCTTGAACACAGTAGGGATGTTCTTCATGTATGCTGAAGACCTCACCGGTGTCCATGTCCTCTTTTTGGCAGGTCTCGCTTGTAGTTTGGCCTTGAGGCAAAATAATACTGTCTTCTGAAACAATCATTTCCTCATTGGAGAAGGTGAATGATTTAAATGTGACATTATAAAATGCACGATCCGCCATTTCTTTGGTTTGTGTCATTGGGGCTGGTGTTGGAGAGCAAATGTCAAAATCCTATTGATGGAATAATGACAAAAAGTCAAAATTTTCTTCTGAAAACGGTTTTTTTTTCCTCTGGCAACAAACAATTTTGATAGAAACATTAAACGCACCTGGTTTAAACGTGATCTGGATTTACGTCTGATTGGAGTCGGATGAAAGTGCTTCTCGTTTTCCAAACTTCTCAAGGGAAGACGAGTACAAATTCTGGAAGGCTAAATAAACATTTAAAGCAATGGAACAAACTATCGTGTAAGCATATTGATACTATAAAGATGAATTGCGTCAGGTTATACAAGTTTAACCACCACCACCTGATGGTCATTAGGTAATATACGTGGAAATTTGACGATGCGACAACAATGCAATCAATACTCACCGAGCCTTCCACGCTTTGAATTGACATCACTTGAATTGTAGAAAAGGTCCGGTATTTGACCAAGGAATGGAATTCATTTAGAATACAAAATAAAATTAAAACTGTATCGTAGTTATATACCACTATTAGTTATTCGTCCCAGAAAATGCGACATCAACAACGTACTTTACGGCGACGGTTGACAGTATTCTTTCACGAGAGATGCAATCAGCTAGTTCTTACTGTCAAATCTTAAAAGTTTACTGATGATTAAGATTTGTATAATTTAACAAACGCCTAATAATTATAATACCACATATTTAAAAAAAATGGTCAAACCGTGATGTTGTCAACAACGCCGTTGCATTCAAAAAGTGAAACAGGCGCGTTATTGGTCAATTTTTTCTTCTACAGGTTTTTTTTTGGGAGGCTCGCACACAAATGTCACTGTTGCGCCCCCTCTGGTCGGTGTACGCAATTACATATAGACTGTTGGAAAACTGATTAAAATGTCTACTATTTTTTTACTTTAATGAGAAAGCAAAACCATTAAGTTCTTAAAAAATATCACATCATAACAATAAGTAGTAGTGTATTTCTTAATTTTAGCGAGAAATTTGGGACTTTTTTGGAAAATGCTAAATGAAAGATGTCCTGAAACACAAAATAACAAGTTGAAACATACAAAATGTTAAACAAAACTGATGGACCTTCTACTTGGATTCAAAAGGTCGAACACGAAGCACCTCAGCAAAATCTGGTCCGAACCAGCACGTTATGTCGGCAGTGTCTAAAGTGAAGAAGAAGAGCTTGTCTTGACATCGAGTCCTCCTGTAAACTGATCTGGGGTCTGCCGAGAGCACCCCTCGGATGGCGGTGACGGCTTCGTCAAAACTGCGCAGGAATCTAAACCTCGGAACGCCGTCATCATCATCATCATCTGAAGGACCTGGAAGGCATAAAAGGTCTCCATTAACTTTCAATGAAACTGTCTGGGGTGGGTGTTTATTCATAACTCACAGGCATTTTTTAATTTTTTTATTGGTGTTGGACTAATTCTGTAATACTATTTTACATATATACTGTTACTGATACTGTTTACTGGAAGATAGGACTGACCTTTACCCCAGAATGCAGACCTAGAAGGACACTTAAGTTGTTTAACCTACAAAGGAGTTGTTTTTGAGTTCCAACCTTAATTGTTATAATTGAATACCTGATATGCGATGAAGGAGTATAGCACCGGTATAAACCAGCTCATATTTGGAAACATCAGGTTAACTTTTAGGTCAAATGGATTACCTGACTGGCTTCTGGGAATGAATCTCGCCAACTCTTCCCGAGCGTGAGGGGTGAAACGCACTTCCAGGTTAGCGACTGGCGCCTCTCTGATCCAGCTTGCGATGGTGCTGTCGGATTCCTTTGATGGACCGATGTCACGTTCGCTTTCGTGGGATTGGACGCACTGTAGTGGGTTAGGATTAGCCTCAAAATGATGTTCCTGTTCCTTTAAATGCGTGTTTATTGGAGCGCTAGGTAACAAAGGGGCGGGGTCTGTGGTGGAGTGACAGGTGTCCAAATCTGACGTCTTCCTACTGCAGGGGGTGTCGTAGTCAGAGATGTAGGGTTTGATATCCAACACGGGGGTGCCAGCAATCATGTCAATGTTTGATAGATGTAATGTATCACCTAGAAATGAGAGGGATATAAAGAGGATACATTACAGTAATCCCTCAAATATTGCGGTTAACATTGTTTTTTTGCAGCACTAATACGCACCGACAATTTTGTCCAGTTTGGCGAGCGTCAGGCCTAAAGCGTTAGGCCGATGGGGACTACGAGTGGAGTAAAGACCCACCCTCTCGCCGTTGAGTCTGGGGGGCTTCACCTTGGCTTTGTGACTCAAGTGGCCATTCTTGTGAAAGAGAAAAATAACCCTGCAGTGGGAAAAAAAAACATATTTCACAAGGCTTTGGACCTAGGAGGACCATTTCAAGACTTACCAGATATGAGAAAATTGCTCTAGTCCTATCAGGGCATGTTCAGGGTTATTAAAGACGCTCAGCTCAAGCTGCAGTTCCGCTCTTGATGGTCCACAGACGGTGGGCTGCCTGGGGGTCCCGTTTTTCTCGGAGAAACAGGAACGGATGTGACCAATCGGCAATGTTTGGATTTTTCCTGCCGCGGATCAGTTGAGATTTTGGGTTAAAAAAGAAGAACGGTAATACTAATAACTTGTTGTTACCTTGTTCTAATTCTGTCTTGGGTGAAGGAGGAGGTCTGGAGTCTTGAGGCTGGCAGAAACCAGTTTTAGACACAGTGGACTTAATTGAAAGCATTTGTTTTTGGTGAGTCCGGGTTGCCGTGTCCAGCATTTGTCTGGTGAAGAAAAATAAAATTAAAAATACAAATAAAATTGTGGTACTTGAAGTAAAATGAAACACCAGCCCATTACAAAGAATTAATTGTCACTTCCTCGTCCTTATATTTTTAAAATGTATCTATATATTGTTTATTTACGTGGCAAGTACCATACAAAAAAAATGAGTACGTATAGTTTCCACGTATGACTAGTAAAATACTAACGCAGGCTAAACTCTAAGAACATTTTAAAGTAACCTACCGAAGATTCTTGATTTCCTTTCGCATGACAGACACCTGCTGTTTCAATTTTTCGACGTTATCGCCGCAACAGTCACAGCCAGGACACATTTTGACGAATAAATATAGCAAAATGTTTAAACTTAGTAGCTAATTGCTAACATGTGAGTTCGTAGTTAGCAAATATAGAAGGCTGGCGTTCTAAAGATGGTGTTCCTAGCGTAAGTCACGGGCGGCCATCTTGCGTCGGTGACCTCCAATATTACTTCCTTCAGGACTGATCTGCAAACAGTGTAAAAAATACATAAATTAATAAATAAGTAGTCTGCTCTAAGTCAGCATTGAAAAAAATTATAATTTTAAGTGTCAGGTAAAATTACTTCATACGATAATTATGAATTAACCCATTAGCTCACGGTACGTAATAGACATCTATGTTAAACATGATATCCCCTGTCAAATGTAAACACACTTCTTCTTAGGTTTAAAATAGAAATCTAGAATAACATGTGAAACACTGCTGCCCTCTAGCAATAAAACGTGAAGCGCAGTTAGATGGAGGTGCATTTTTTGAATATAGCAATAACCTGGAATGTGGCAAAATATTTTATTGGGCTAAAGTGTTTACAATGCCAAGCAAATCATTCCGCATTTACAACGATAATGTTGTGTGGATAAATAGAATTGTGAAAATTTTCCTTTTCCAGGCCGAGAACGTCATTGTTTATTGATAAAAGTATAGTACATTTGTTATGTATTCCTGGGCAAAATCCCTTCACTGCATTTGGAACTAAAATAATACTGAAGCAAACAACAACAAAATAATTATATATATTTTTAAATAGAAAAAAGCCTATTGGGGTAGTGAATCAGTGTCTGACGAATGGTTAAAAATAATCAGAATTGACTTCCTGGGACGGAATCTTGCGGTGGCGAAGAAAATGATAGAATTGTGGCCATTTTATTTTGTTCCAGCTCGTTTGACAGGTTTTCGCTCATTTCTGTGAAGAAAAAAAAACACAAAGAAATGTTGGTATTCTTAGCTAAAACCGGTCTGTACTTCTTCTTAAATACCTTTATCCAAAACTGAAGGTGCATCCTTTTTCAGGTCATCTGAGTCCAGTTCTTCAATACCTTTTGACTCAGTTTTCAGGTTCTCCAACCGTTGAGGGTCCTTCAAAGAAGCATCTTCTTCTAAAACTGAGGCCGTGGATGGAGTGGTCTCAAAAACAACATCTTCTGCTTGATCCGGAATTAAATCTGGAGCAAAATTCTGAGCTGAAGCTGTGGATGTGGCTTGGGTAGAAGGCGAAACCAGATCTGGAGCTGAAACCAGGTCTGGGGAGGCTTTTTGGGAAGGATCAATAGGAAGAATTGTATCAGAATCTGGAACGAAAACCTGTTCCTGAGAGCTGGACTGGTCTGGAAGCTCTGTTGTAGGAATATCTGGATCTGAAGAAGTGTCTAGAACATTGGACGTTGTGGGAAAGACTGTAGTGGGAATTGGGTAAATATCCGTAGCGCTGGAAGGCTCTTGAACTGGACCTTCAGGAACTGGGAAAGTAGGCGGGACTAAATCTGCAGGTGGTTCAGGTGCTACGTTGTTATCTGGAGCGAGGACAGGGTTTGGCAACCATGTTGAGACAGGCTCAAGAATTACGGAAGGGGAGCTTAATGCTAATGTGGGTATCGCTTCTATTAATGGTGGGACAACCACAAGAGCAGAAGGTATGGGGTCTGAGAGCTGGGGTTCTTGATTTTCCACCTTCTTGGGCCTTCCCCTCTTTGTGTTGCTTCTTCTCTGGTCATATTTGCGTCTTTTCTTCGTACTTTCTGATCTGAAAGAGCCAAACAATTGTCAAGAGTCTGAAAAATGCTAACAATGAAGCTCTGGGAAGCTAATAGTACAAAGTCTATGACCTGGGTTATCAATACAGACAACCAGAAGTAGGGTCATCTCTATTTATATATTTTTTGTATTATTATTATTATTTTACTTTAGTACTGAGTCCTAGTAGCAAGGAGAAGAAAGGGGAGTGGCTTCCACTTATGAATTTCAGTATGGATTTTCAATTTTTATGGAAAAAAATGCTATTATCCAACAAAAAAAATCTCCCAGAAAAATTATGTCGTGAAACCGTGATAATCGAGGGATTACTGTATAAGCAAAGCAGCCATCATCTGAAAAGACGACCATTTTTAATGCTGGACATTTTCAAGCAAAGAAGAAGAGGACATTGACAAACAAGGAAAGGAAAATGTGAGTTGCTGGACGATATAATGCTTGCGTTTGTAGAAATTTACCCGAAAACCCACTGGTAAGTTTCCTTCTCCTCAACTTCGGCTCTTCTTCTCCTGAGAAGTTCTCGGTCTCTCAATCGGCGACCAATCCCACCTTTGGAAAAACATGCAAAGAAAAAACTGGTAAACAAAACTGAAAACTGCAACTGAAATGAAAAACAGTGCGTTTGTACATGTTAAAAAAAACTAGATATCGATGTGTCAATACTTGCTTATTTGGGTTTTTGGAAGATAAAAAAAAGTGTTTTTTGAATATTGAAGGCGATATAGCGCTAAAATGTCTCTAGGAGCAAATATCTCTTGTTTTTTTTAAGTTTTTTGAGAAACCAGAGAAGAATTCTAGTTTGTTTTGTAAATCCAGACAGCCATTTTATCATTTTCATTAAAGGTAATGTTAAAAAAACATCTAAAAACCATAAAGCTGCCCAATTTCTTCAGTTTTTTTTAAAGGTAAAACTTGTTCACTGAGCAAAAAAAGATATGTTAAAAATAGGTTACCTCTAATCCACAATGGTTCTTAATTTCTTTTGAACAGAATGCAAATTCTAGATTTTAACCCAAAAATAGTCCAAAAAGAAATAAGAAAATAAATAAAAACACCCAAATCCTTACCTTGCTCTTCTTCATCCTGTCTTTTAAATTCAACGTCCTTCTCCATGTCACGTCCTGACCAAAAAAACAAAGTATCTGCTCGCTGTAAAGCGAAAAAACAAGTCAACTCCCGCCCAAATATGAAATTATCTAGTTAACCATTACTGCCATGGCTTCCTTATCACGTTTTTAAAGCCGGAGGACTTGGCAGAGTTCTGACACAGTCGAGTATACATACCCACAAGATATTATTATTTACGAGACATAGAAAACCGCGTCCGAGACTTGCGTAAACCTTTGACCCACGTTGGGTAATGATTGCCACATTAAACACACGAGGGAGGGCCGGTAGGTAGTCAGTCGGTAGCTCTGTTTGGAATTGAGGTGTAGTTTTTAGTTGCGTTCATTTTACGGTAAAAAAAAATACAGGGAGACTTATCAGAGGCGGCTTTTCTCGGGGTGTGTTCTCAATCTTACCATAGCAGGCGGAGGAGGTTCTATGGTGTGTCCAAAGTGGGGGTCGGTCCTAGCAGGGTAAACAGAAAAGTTAGCTTACCTATTGTGTGTTGACATTGGCAGTAACTAGCAATGGCCGGACCATTTTAGATATAATATTTAGATTTTTTTTTATATAAATGGATTAAAAGAACTGGATTAAAAGCCCTGCATATTGAGTTTTTTATAGATCTAAAACAATGTTTATTTGAGCTTTTTTTATATATATTTTTAGATTTTATAAAATATTTGAACTAAAAACAGAAAAAAAAATATTAAAAAATTACAATTATTGATTTAAAGAACTGGATTAAAAGCCCTGAATATTCAGTTTTTTATAGATCTAAAACAATGTTTATTTTAACTTTTTTTTAAATATATTTTTATATTTTACAAAAGGAATTTGAACTAAAAACAGAAAAAAATGATTTAAAAAATACAATTAGATTTAAAAGGGGGAAAATCGGGATATGTAATATACATCTATACTCTTCATTTGAATTTGATCCTAAAACAAAAAGTCGGCACTCATCATTTACTTTCCCGGGCCGCACAAAATGATGCGGTGGGCCAGATTTGGCCCCCGGGCCGCCACTTTGACACCTGTGCTGTAAAAGGGAAAAGACAGTGTTAAAATACAACAATAAAATGACAATAACATTGATATACATTCAGACAAATTTACCTTTTTATGTGAGGGAAAAAAGAGAATTAGCAGGAATATTCAACCAACAGGTTTATTTATTGATTAATAGCCACACATTTACAGTCGTAATACAAAGTGCTGTGTACAAAAGTCTAGAGGTCAAAGTAGGATTCATAGTTAAACAATGGGCAGGAATATACAAAAGTACATTTTTTCTATAACAAGTTATTAAAAAAAACACTTAAGATTTTAATAAATCATGTTTAAAGCAAATTATTATTTTTGGTAATTAAAAAATACAGTTGCAAATATATTTTCAATTAAGTCCTTATATACATATATATTTTAAATACATGAATCAAAACTAAATTACTAAAATTAAATGCCCACAGAAACAAATACATCCAAGTATGACTATGAAATATATTTTTCATTAGTAATTAACTAATTACATACCATTGATGGCATTAGATGTCCAATTTTAACTGCAAAAACCCAATTTTTCATTGCCATTGACGGCCCCTGACGTCCAATTCAAATAAACTGGGCGGGGCGGATGAATATCAGTCATTGGTGAAAGGGTTAATTTTCATATTAACATTATTATATTGACTTTAGGATCTAAAACAAACTAGTTTGAAATGAAATACAGCCGAAAAGTGAGCACCGAGCTCGGCTTTACCGTTCCCCCCTTTAGGAGGCGCTGGGCTAGGGCGTTTCTAGTGACAGGTGGCGCTGTTGAGCGCTCTATTTTGTTTCAGTCCGGGTTCCCTCCATGGTTTCTCCTCTCCGACTAACTTAGCGTCGGCTCAGTTCATTATACACGGCCACCCCCCACCCCCCTTAGATTCTCCCTCCGCCGTTAGGGCATCTCTCTCTACGTTTTTGGACTTGAGGAAAAACAAAAAAAAAAGCCCCGGCGAGAAAAGTTTCACCTCCGGCGGGCACCATGATGATGGTAAACAGGATCCACTTGGAGCTAAGAAACAAGACACCGTCTGAAGTGAGTCGTGCTTTTTTTTGAAACGGGGAAAGCAAAGAGATCCTTAGTTTTCTCCTAGGCTAACCGCGTTAGCATAGCGTGCTACTTTCCTCCCCTGAAATATGCTTCCGAGTCGGGCTAATGTAAGGGACACCACACGGTGGTGGTCGGATGGAACCGGAGCCTCAAGCCCGGAGACGAAGAGGGGTACGCGGCGTAAGAATGCTACTTTGAGTCGGTGATTTCTCCGCTCGCTTCGGCGTTATTTGAAGGGGGATTTTGTCGGTTCCTAGCCGCCACCTCCCTCGTGTGTCCGGCTAGGAAGCCAGCTTAGCCCCGACCGAGTAAAATTACACTCTTTACGGGGATATTTGAAGCGAATGTCCTGCCCCACGCATGCTGCATTTCGGTGGGGCTTTCTACAGACGCTGGTAGCCATGTTTGCTGCTACTTAGCACGATGTTTAACATCTCCACAGAACATTCCGTGCATGTGCTATTTTACCTTCTCCACTAGAAAAAATACATAAACTGATTAAGCGTGTTTGAAACGTGTCTTTTTTTTGTAAATTAATCTATAATAATCAGTCATTTCCGCTCGGGAGGCACGTCATTCTAACTAGGTTAACGCTAACAGACACTCGGGTAGGATAGAAATGGATATAAGAAAAGCACTTTTAAACCAATGTTGATAGATATAAATCACAAATTATTAGCTTGTTTAATTTAGCGTTCATTTGGGGGAAAAATCGAGGTTTTACCTATTCAGCACGTTGGAAAGATGTTCCAAGTTGAAAGGGAGTGTTGCAAAACTCGGGGCTAACTCACCGGGGAGCATAGAATTGTGGGTTATTAATGTTTGTTAAACATTTTAAACGTTTTGTGGTCACCGGAATTGAAATATTTAAAACGCCTCGGCTTGCTTTATTATATCCAGCTGCCTCTTCCCGCCATATTAGCCCATCCGCCATAGTGGCAGCCCGTGGCACTACAAAAATGCGTGGCGTCATTAAAACCCCGATTAAAAAACAACCCCGACAATAAACGCCACTGTTGTCACATTCGACATAATATTGTCGGGTATATCATGTTCTAACTGCTTTTATTCAACCGAAACCCTTTCCTCGTGTCGACACGAGTTCCCCCGAACACTAGCGGCGTCATGCGTGGGCAGACAAAAACTCGACGCCCGCTGTTTGTCCTCGCCATTAAATAAAAACGTCGACGTAATGTCTTCTTTTTTTACTAACAAAACATTCGTCGACTTCCACAATGTAAATTTAGCAAAGCATATCGTCGATTTTTGGGGGGTAAAAAGAGGCTCGAGGCGGCATACTGTTACTCCTCAGGGTCGCCATGTTGCCATTCTGTCGTCTTTGAAGGTCTGGAAGAAAGAAACAGTCTCCATCTTTGATTTTTTTTCAGGGGGGGTCTAAATTTCCGTTCGCTATATTTTCCCATTTCGCCACACGTCTACCAGAAAATAGTGAAATGAAAAGTAAGGGCGCCTTTCACTCGACGACGAGGAATATTCCGTTTTCTTCACCGAGTGTAAATAAAACGAGAAAAGTGTATCTTAAAAAAGGGTGGATTCTCAATCCAGTCCGTTGCTGCGGCGTGGGCTTAATGGCGGCCGCGCACACTTCTCGTCCACTGTGAACGGCGGCGTTTAAAAGGGGGCAATGGCGGCTAGCTGTTAGCTTGTAGCTTAGCCGACATTCAAAGAATCTTGGCGTGTGTCACACTGGCCAAACGAACACGCCGAACGGGATTCGAACGATTACAATCCACATAAGAAGCACTAAACAATGAGAAATGTGCTTTTTTTAATTTACAAAATTAAAAAAACTCATTTTCCCTCTTTTACGCGTAGAAATACCAACTTTTGGTGTTCTATCAAACGTGACAAGCAAGTTTTTGTACAAGTTGTCCGAACTAAGTTACACGTCACATTTAGTTTGATTTATGACATTTTAAGGATTTTTTTGAAATGATTAATTTCATTTTCTACTGTTTATTAAGTAGTATTAGGTGTACATTTAGTGTATAATACTACTTACCTTTCTCCTGACTAGTATTAAAAAACATTAAGTATAACATGCCTACAGATTTCCCCATTTAAATCACAAAGTGTTATTTTCAGAGGATTAAACATAAAATAAAATATATTTTTGAAATGTTCTGAAATTGAGATTACTTTTGTGGAGTTTGCATTATCACTCTGGCTTTACGTGGCTTTTCTTTGGGTGGTTTTCCTCCCACATCCTCCAAAACCCCCTGCAAAATAGGCCTAATGGACACCAAAGTATCCCTAGCTATGATTGGTTGTTCATCTTATCGTGCCCTGTAATTGGCTAGCCAACAATGTTTATCCCATTTCAGGTGCGGGAACTTCTCCTGGACAACTGCCGAACGGCCGATGGAAACACGGATGGTCTTACAGATGAATTTGTCAATCTGGTTTCTCTCAGTTTGATCGATGTCGGGTTATCGTCAATCTCCAACATACCAAGACTAGAAAAACTCAAAAAGGTAAATCCTTAAAAACGGTCTGATGCCAAATCTGGGACTTGAACGTGTCTCTTTTTTTTCTAGTTGGAGTTAAGCGACAACAACATCAGTGGTGGCCTGGAGGTCATTGCGCAGAAATTACCCAACCTTAGGCACCTAAATCTGAGCGGCAACAATTTGAAGGAGATCGGCTCTTTGGAACCATTGGTCAGTCCACATTTTATTTCCCATAGAGCCACTTGCCCTTGAACGAAATCCTTGACATCACCGGTTTCATCTATGCAGAGGAAAACCGTTCCAAAAAAATTTTTTTAGTCCTCGCACCCTTCGATGACCTCATCGGTTTCATCTATGCAAAGGCAAATGTTACAAAAAAACTTTTTTAATCCTTACCCCTCCGATGACATCATCAGTCTCATCTATGCAGAGGCAAACATTACAATTTTTTATTATTTAGCCATTGTCCCTTCCATTGACATCATCGGTTTCATCTATGCAGAGGCAAACATTACATTTTTTTTAATTTAGCCATTGTCCCTTCCAATGACATCATCGGTTTCATCTATGCATAGGCAAACCATTACCAAAAACTTTTTTTAGTCCTTGCTCCCCTCCGATGACATCATCGGTTTCATCTATGCAGAGGCAAACCATTACAGAAAAAAAATTGCACATTTTTCATATTCAAGTTGATTTTTGAATACGACATGGACTATTTATTAAGTGTGTCAAAATGTGCCAATATGGGAAAAAAAACGCAGTGTATTTTTGGACACCCAACTGTTAAAAATCTTGTGTATTTTTCAGAAAAAGCTGAAACACCTGAAAAGTTTGGACCTGTTCAAATGCGAAGTGACCTCCATGAAAGACTACAAGGCCAGCATCTTTAAACTCCTCCCACAGCTGACTTACTTGGACGGCTACGACAAGAACGAGGAAGCGACCGATTCCGACGTGGAAGTGGACGGAGAAGGTATTGACGATGATGATGACGAAGGTAGGCGGGATGGCGGGAGGGGAAAAACCGCCAGAGCTGGGGTTAAACGCATTGTCATACGTCCTCCAGAGGGCGAAGACGAGGAAGACGAGGACGACGACCTCGACGAGGAAGATGACGACGAAGAAGACGAGGAGGAGGTAGAGGGAGAGGAGGATGATGAGGATGTTAGCGGCGAAGACGAGGTGAAGTCAAAAGATGACGGGGTAGGGAGACAACTTTTTTTTAAAAAGTTTTTTAAAAAAGATAGAATATTGACAACTGACAAAATGTCCATGCTAGGAGGAAGACTATGGACTGGATGGGGAAGTAGATGACGAAGAGGAAGATGAGGAGGAAGATGATGAAGGTATTTACAATCAGGGATGAACAAAAAAACAGAGACTGGACGTTTGGTCGCCGGTCTTTTGGTCGTCGGTGAAATGTACTTAGATATTAAACAGTACTTTGATATTAAACAATACTTCAATATTAAACAGTACTTCGATATTAAACAGTACTTTGATATTAAACTGTACTTATATATTAAACTCTCTCTCATGAATATAATTTTGAGAGCTGGTTTCAACAGTAAACTCTCTTGTCACCATTTGACTGGTGACCAAAAGTCCGGCGACCAAAAGTCCGGCGACCAAACGTCCGAGCACCACAAAAAATATCAGAACAAAAAAAAAAAGAGTTATTGGTCACATTTCAATTTTTTTTTATGTGTAGTGAAGTTTTTAACCACGTTTCAGTGCTGAAATCCCAAATGAAACTCCTCAATTAATCCCAATATTATAGACAAAGGGATGAATGCCATTCAATCTAATGTAAATTTAGCACATGAATTACCCACATTAATTCATCCATTCAATCAGATGCGGCGGCGGCCATCAAAGGCGAAAAGAGAAAGCGGGAAGCAGACGAGGAAGATGATGACGATGACGACGAAGACGACGACTAGAAATGGGGCGTCGCCTTCCCCCGACCCCACCCTCACCCCCACCACACCCCAAAAGCCAACCCGAACATCCAACCCAGGTCTCTCTATCTCTCTCTCTCCGCTATGAGCTCGTTTTTGGGCCAAGACTTTTAAGTGGGCGGGCTTGGATCAAGCACCCTCGCCACCACCACCACCACCCAGCAACCCACTTTTTTTTGTACCTAGCTCCCCCCCCCCCCCCTCCCCCTGGAACTGAGAGCCCACTTTTTTCCTCCCTTTCAGCATTCCACAATTTCACCACCATTTTGAAAACCCACATTGAGGACTTTGGGACTGGTCTAGTTTTTGGGTCTGTGCTTTTAAATTGTTTTTTTTGTTGACTGAATTTCTTTTTGGCTGGGCTTATTTTTTCTCTCTTTGTGTTGATTACTTTTGCACCCCCCGCGCGCCCCGACCTCCCGTTACACCCACATCACCACCCCCCCACACACACCCCAATAAAGTTATTGCTATAGCAGCTGTGCAGCCAGTAAGCCATGCCATTTTTGTTTTTTGGGCGTGGATACTTGTTGGTTGTTGCACAAGTTGTGGTTGTAGCGACATTTTTACTTTCTGTATGACAAGAAAACAAGTTTGTAAATAAAATGTTAACATTTTTTGGGGTTTTTGTCGATTTTGGAAGTCAATTTTTATCCTTTTTGCAAACTAAAAAAGTCCTATTAAAAAGCAACACTTACCTAAAATATTTTATATTTAAAAAATAATAACAGACATTATATATAGTAAGATAAACTAAATTAATAAATAATAATAAAAGAATAAAAAATAAATAAAATAATAATAATAAAAAATCAAAAAAATGAATAAAATAATAAAAAAATATTAAAATAATTTAAAAAAAACATAAAACATATATTATAAATTAAATAAAAAAATGTCCCCCTATAGGAGTTGAAGCTAAAACTGAATATGCATTTATATTAGTTAAAACTTAAATATTTTTATTTTTTGGTAAGATTTTTATATTATTCCTAAAATTTTGACATAATTTATGTAGTATAAACACATACGAAAAGTGCTTTAAGTACAATTAATTTTAAATAAAATAAATAAACAAATATATATATATATTTTTTAGAAAAGACATTTTTAATACCTAATATACATAAGGTGAACAATAATAATGCATTTCAGTGAGTGCGAGACATTTTGGTCAGCTGACATGACAAGTGATGCTGATTGGTGGATTTTAAATATATTATTTTTTGTTTCTTTCCGCCATGACTCAACGTGAGTAAAGTAAGCTTTTTTTTGTCGAGTTGCTTGTTTTGACTTCCTGATTTCAACATAAAAGCGAAAGATGAGCATAAAAGCATTTGGTTTTGTTCGTGTGCAAAATATTAAGTGAAAATATTTCAAATTATATAAAAAAATAAAAACAGTACACTGAAAAGAATATTAAAATACACCAATTGCCAATTTTAACGGAAAATATACAATGAGAAATGACTCAAATTTGTTGTTATAGAGGAAAAATATCGGCAATTATATATTTTTTATTTATTGACTATTTTTTTAATATTGTGGAGAAATTTATATTTACGAGATTAAAAAATGTCCCTTTTTTATTTTAAGATAGAAATGATTCATATCCTTAAAAATAAAATAAGTAATAAATTAAAAATTCCAAAACGCTTTTTAATTTATGTAAAAAATATCCCAAAATTTTAAAATTCTAATAATTACAACAAAAAAGTCCTCGAGAATTTTATAATTACAAAAAAAAGTATTTTTTCTTTCCAGTGTACTTTTCCGAACATAAAAAGTTTACAATCACGCATCTTTTTGGTGCTCATAAAAAGCTCTTTAAAAAACTTGTAAAATTTGCATAGCTACATTATATAAAAACAAAAAAAAAAGTGAATTATTAAGTCATTCTCTGCCATTAACGACACTAAACGTCCAATCTTTCACATTTATGAATCTTCCAAAAATTATTTAAAGGGAAAAATCAGATTAATCCCAAAATAATTGGACATAAATATGGATTGGACGTCCATTACCGTCAATGGCGGACAATGAGGCCAAAGCGCGTTGGTGAAAAAGACA
This sequence comes from Stigmatopora nigra, assembly GCF_051989575.1. Taxonomy (NCBI): domain Eukaryota; kingdom Metazoa; phylum Chordata; class Actinopteri; order Syngnathiformes; family Syngnathidae; genus Stigmatopora; species Stigmatopora nigra. The sequence goes on from NC_135513.1 coordinate 14,377,159, forward strand.
ACAAAAAAAATCCCTGCGTGTACTTACATCACCTGATGCGCTTTGAAAAGTAAAGTTTTCACAGCGAAGAGTTGCACTGTGTATTTTTCATGTTGTTGATCTGAAGCTCCAATTGCTTGATGTGAACATCTCGTTGCTGGAGAAGTTCCAGAAGGCGCCGGATCTCCTCTTGCTGTTTGTGGAATTTGATGCGAAGCTGGCAAAAAAAAAAGAGTAGTAAAGTTAATATTTTATAAAAAGATGGTGGGTTTAAATGTCTAGAAATGTCTCATTCGTTGTCCTAACCTCGTTTTCCGTCTTGGGAGGCGAACGGAGGGATAAGTCGTCAACGCCGTTCTCGGCCGGTGAGCCGTCGGCGAATGGGTGCTCACGGGTGGTGTGAGGCCCTTTGTCGATGTTGCCGGGCGGGTCGTCGGGCGGCCGGCCGGGTTTCAGGGACATGAGGACCGGGCCTGCGACCAATTAAAATCGCTGTTACTACTGTAATCTAATCTAGTGTAATGTAATCTAATCTAATGTAATCTAACCTAGTGTAATGTAATCTAATGAAATGTAATCTAATGCAATGTAATCTAATGCAATCTAATGTAATGTAATATAATTGATGTAATCTACTGTAACCTAATGTAATGTAATCTAATGTAAAATAAATCTAATGTAATGTAATCTAAGGTAAAATAAATGTAAAGTAAAATAAATCTAATGTAAAATAAATGTAGTGTAATGTAATCTAAGGTAATGTAATCTAAAGTAAAATAAATCTAATGTAATTCAATCTAATGTAAAATAAGTATAATGAAATCTAATCTAATGTAATCTAATGTAATCTAATCTAATATAATTTCATCTAATGTAATGTAATCTAATACAGTATAATGTAATCTAATCTAATATAATCTAATGCAATGGTTATTTGTCTCCTAGTACCATGCGATTGTCCAAAAAGTCAGATGGGATTGTCTCCAGCACCCCTGGCGACCCTTGTGAGGATAAAGCGGTTCAGAAAATGAATGAATATTAAATGCTGACCTCTGTCCATGCCACCAAACCACTCGTGGGCCGTCAAGGCGGGCTTGTTGCCGGGCGTCATGGGGTAGATGTCCTCCTGGTACGTCTCCGACTGCGAATAGCGGCAAAGGGTGAAGCGGCGGTAAAAGCTTCCATTCGGGGGTGCCGTGGACTCACCCGGCGAGGCACGATCATAGACAGGGGCTCGACGAGGGACTTGATGGTGACCAGCTTGTAGAAACGGAAGACTTCGCACAAACTCACGTCCAGGCCTCGTTTTGGCATTACGCCTAGCGGTTAGCATCAAGTTAGCATCCCATTTTTTTTTATTGAATTCACCCATAGAAGTATTGACTCACCCATTCCTTTCTGAGGTAAATTGGAGCGGTACTCCGTCAAAAAGTGGATGTAGGGCTTTTCCGAGCTCATCTCGTAGTATCGGATGTTCCCGTCGCCCTGGAGGGCGCCATTTTGGATTCAGAGTCATGTTATAGGCCGGAGAATACGCCGGGAAAACTCACCTTCCCGGCCAGGTAGAGCATGTGCGTGTCGGGGTCGTAGAACGGGAAGAGGAACCCCGAAGAACCGTCAAGGTTTTCCTCCAATAAAGGCACGGACAGATCATCCTAAAAACACATTGTATGTCTTTTCAAGTGTGTCCACAAGAGGGCAGAAATGTGTTATTTCACTGTTTAGTGTTGACGAAAAAAATCCAACGTGATCTACATGACTGCTTCATAAATCTGGATTATGAGCATTTTTTTTGTTTTTTTTGTTTTGAGGAAGGACGCCTCTTGTGGACAAATGATGAATAAGGTTAAAAGGATATGATTATTGAGATTATTATGGAAATTTGTAGTAAGAGAGTGGAACAATACATTCTTACAATTCAACAAGTATTAAAATTGTACAAAAGAAAAAAGGGAAAAGACTAAAGTAAATTAAAATAGAGTGGGCTAAGTACGTGGAATTAAATAGTAAAGGGAGGAAATAATGTAAAGTAAAGTGGAATATAAAGGAATTAATTGGTAGAAAAATTAAATAAACTGTTTTGGAAAAAACATGGTAAATTAAAAAAAATAAATATCAAATCAACTTTTAAGTATGAATATTTTTACCCCAAAAAAAGCAATACCAGTCAAAAAAAAAATTGAATGCAGTTTTAAGATAAATTTAGAAGAAAAAAAACGAAAAAAGTGTAAAATAAATCTGGAAGTAACAAAACTGTTATGTTGTTTAAATAAAGTTAAACATGAAAAGATGCATTGAAACAAAGTGTAAAGCAAAAAAAAATGAGCAGGAAATGGCAAATCACTTTCAAAATAAGAGCGGTAAAAAGCAAAAGAATGAAAGACTTCCTCACCAGATCCCAAAGCGCAACCTGTCGATCATTCCACCTGGACGTCCCGGAAGTCAACAACTTATTGACGTTATCCAAAATCAGCACTTTGCTGGATTTGTGCGTCTTGCAGCTGCCTTCCTGACGACCCATGCATACCAGCTGTCAGAAGGGGCGGAGCCATGTGGGCGGGGCTTAAACACTCACTTGCAGCAACACTCCCGATCGTGGCTCCATCAGTCTCAGCTTCCTGTCCTTGCAGGTGGTTGCTAATAAGCTAGCATCGGCATTGAAGGACATGGACAGGACCACGTCGGCGTGGTGGCTTATGGTCCTTGCCGGGTTTTTGATGACCTGTTCTGGGTAGTCCAGGTTCCAGATCATGACCTGGAGGAGGAGGAGGAGTCAGATGGGTGTGGGTGGCCAAGGGGGCGGAGTTAGATCGTCAGACCTTGTAGTCGTAGGCTGTGCTGAAGAGGACGTTGTTAGCGGTGGGATGCCACTCGATGAGGCCCACCCGTCGACTGTGGCCCTGGAGCTCCTTCCAAGGCGTGGTCATGTTCTTCAGGAGTCCATGAGAAGGGATTTCCCATACTTTAACCTGTGTGTAAATAAGGCAAAATGTTATGGGTGGACTTTTTGACAGTTATTTTATTCAAATTTTTTTTTTGTCAGGGTCGCAAGGGGTGCCAGAGTCGGTCTTGATTTCTGGATGACCAAATGTGGGTGGGGCATGAGGAGGATAACAAGTCAAAGCTAGGCTGTATTTTTTGTTTAATCCACAGGTGTCAAAGTGGTGGCCCGCGGTCCAAATTTGGTCCGCTGCATCATTTTGTGCGGTCCGAGAAAGTAAATCATGAGTGTTTTTCTGGTTTAGGATCAAATTAAAATGAAGAGTATAGATGTATATTACATTTCCTGATTTTTTCCCTTTTAAATTAATAATTGTCATTTTTTAATCATTTTTTATGCGTTTTTAGTTCAAAAATCATTTTGTAAAATCTAAAAATATATAAAGCATAGCTAAAATAAACATTGTTTTAGCTCTATAAAAAACGGAATATTAAGGGATTTTAATCTAGTTTGTTTAATGTAATTTAAACTGGTGTTGAATTAGTGCACCACTAGAGGGAGCCAAATATTTACAGCATATTTTCTCCCCCTCAACTCTTATTGTTTTGAGTCGTGTCACTCCAACAAGTTTGGAATTCAATCAAGTCATTGTTTGCCATAGACGGCAAAGGACGTCCAATCTTTTTCTTTCAAAGCTATTCCTTGTTGTTTTGAAGTTAAAAGCTGATGATTGCATTCCTGAGGAATGCGTGGGACGCCTCCTGGAAGTACAAACGATCCCTCCTCCATGTGTCGAAGCTAGTTTCAGACGCGGTTGCGTGCGTACAAACCGTGGCGTCCTCGGAGCAGGAAGCCACGCAGTAGTCGTTAAAGGGATTCCATTTGACGTCCAGGACGTTGCCCCTGTGGCCAGAAACTCGCGCGTGGTGAGGGTCCACTTTACCCGTCTAGTGGGGGAGAAACAAGATCAGGAAAAATTAAAAAATAATAATATTGATAATAATAATGAATATATATATTTTTTTAATTAAATTAAATACAAAATTAAAATAAAAACATTAATTAAATACTAAAATTTAATAAATTACTAAATTAAATTACAAAATTAAAATAAATACTATAAATATAACATTAAAATAAATAAATTATATCTAAAATTAAAATGAATAAATTAAAAACAACACATAAATAAATAAATTAAATACAACATTTAAATAAGTAAATAAAATTCAAAGTTTAAATAAATAAATACATTAAATACTAAATTAAAATAATAAATTAATGAAATACAAAATTAAAATAATAAATTAATGAAATACAAAATTACAATGAATAAATAAATAAAATATACAATTAAAATAAATACATAAATTAAATACAAAATTAAAATAATACATAAATTAAATACAAAATTAAAATAAATACATAAATTAAATACAAAATTAAAATAAATACATCAATTAAATACAAAATAAATCAAAAATATTAAATTAAAAATAGTTTCGGGCGACTCACGTGATGGAGGGGTATAACCAGGAAAGCCCCGCCCCCAGAGCACTCTGTGATGACGGCGAGGAATCGTGGGTTGACTGCGCAGAAGTTGTTATCCTGGACGCTGCGTGTAATGGGCACGCCATCGTAGCAGTTCTCCTTGCCGGCCGCCTTGCCGTACACGTGCCGGAACTTGGAGCTGCGGTATTGAGGACGCCATGACATCTGTAAAAAAAATCAGTATCTAGTATCAATATACCAATGCAGTACAGTGATCCAAGGGTGTCATCATTTACTTCCCCAGGCCACATAAAATGATGTGGCGGACCAGATTTGGCCCCCGGGCCGCCACTTTGACACCAATACAGTAATCCCTCAAATAAACAAAAAAACACACAAAGTAGGGTCACCCCTATAATAAAAAAATAAAATATATATCCCGACAAGACATTTCCAAGTACAAAACAGTACTGAAGCGAGTCTTAGGGGCGTGGCCAACCAGATATTCAACCTGCCCCCCTCCCCCGATAAGTGAGTCCGGTAGGTCCACTGGGACCAAAGCTCTCTCGCCATTTCGCCTGCTAGCCTGCTGCCAACTCATGATTAATACATTTGAAAGTAGCTTTTGATGGACAAGACCTTGACACGAAGCAGCCGCTAACGTAGCATAAAGCTAACAACCTCCCACAAATAAACTCATTGGTGTGGGGTTGCATTTTAGCCATTTTTTTTACTTTACAGGCTGCCATTAACAGTCCTAGACGTCCAATTTATTTGAATTTGAAGTCTAAAATGACATTTTCTCCTTGATTTCAGAGTAAAAAAAGAATAGGGACACTACAATGTCTCGGTTTACACTCTCCTCTATGCTATATCACCCTCGGGCGGCCATTGAGATGTTGGAATGTCCCCCCACACCCCCGTTTTAGCTGCCACGGGTAAAAGCCGTCCAGGTAAACATGGCAGTTTTTTTGTTTTGTTAACGTATTCCGGAACAGCAGGTAAATAAGTCGAGTAAACTAAGAAGACGCTATTATTTAAATATGGCCACGGGTCAATCCGTCCGAGTGACTCCACCCCTTTTTCAACTGTCAGGTAAGCGCGCCCTGGCAAAAGGTTTAAGTTCGCAATCATTTGATGCGGAATTTGGAATTGGGTGGAATGGTTTGCCTCTGCATAGTTGAAATCGGCGATGTCATCGGCGGTTTGGCTCAATAGAAAACGGTGATAAAGAGTATATACACATATACATATACACACACACACATATATATATATATATATATATATATATATATATATATATATATATATATATATATATATATATATATATATATATATATATATATATATATATATATATATATATATATATATATATATATATATATATACACACACACACACACACACATTTATACACATTTATACACATTTATACACATATATACACATATGTACACATATATACATATACACACACACATATATACACATATATACATATATACACACACATATATACACATATACATACATATATATACATTCATATATATACATACATATATGAACATTCATATATATATACACATACATATATATGCATACACACAAACACATGTATATATTTTTTTAAATGACGAAATGTCATATTGAAATTGCCTTAAAATTCAGGTTCTAATGATAAAACTAGAGCAAGTGTCTCATTACTGGGCCCACATGAGAGCCCCTTAACGAAAAAAAAAACAAGGTGGCTATTTTTACACGCAGATCAAAAAAGTCCCAAAATAAACCCGAGACGCGTTCCTCGATTTTACGTTGTTTTTGAGCATGCTTTTCTTCTTCTCCATTTTTTTTTAAATGTAAAAGTAAGTCATAATGTAGCCACTCCTCTCTTAGCCAAACAGTCGGCAAGAGTTCAAAGTTTACATGCGATGTCAACACGGCTAGCTAAACGTAGCGCGCTTACATTGGGCTAAACCACATCAAGAACTCGGCCTTTCCGTGGTTGGCCACCATGCCTGAAGTGGGTGGAGCCTAACCATGCTAACTATGGGCACAAAGGCAGGAAACAAACCTAAATCGATGGCTACTATTTCATTTTCATTAAAAATCTTGCAGTTATTTATCAACAAGTGACTCAGAATTGCAAAAGTGAACCCAAAAATACATAAAAATAAGCATGAAATTGTTCCAAAATGAATAAAAAGTGAATATAAATGTTGAAAATGGCTTATGACATGACCTGGAATTCAACAGGAAGCGGACAACTATAAAAGAAACAGGAAGTGACCCAGATTAAAAAAATAAAAGACCTAGGAATCCAAAAGTGACAAGACATGAAATTGAATTTAGCCAAAATCAATAGGAAGTGATCCAGAATGAATAAAAAGTAAAAAAACATGACCCAGAATTGAGTCAGAATCCACAAGAAGCGGGCCAAACCAAATTGTCCACTTGGGTATCATTAATTCTAAATCAAAAAATAAAATATAAACTGTTTTTTTTTTAAGATTAAGCTCTCCAATATGGCCATTATTTGCAACAAAATATATTTCATATTTTATCTAATCCCAATTAATCTCTATAAAATATTTGACATTTTACCATTTTTTTAAAAGATCACGCAAAGGTCAAGACACGCCCAAACATTTTTTGTTTACCATCTCGTTATTGGTGCAAAGTTCACTGCCATTTTGACAAAAATAATGCAAGTTTGTGTCAAAATTTTGGACAAAATGTTGCGTCTCGTACGGGACAAAGTTTTTTTTGACACATTTTATGAGCGTTTTGAAGCCGTCAGGTAGTGTTTGCTCATAAATGAATAACCGGTGGCGGCCATCTTTTTTTGTCCATGATCAGATAACGTCTTTTTTGTTTTTTTTACATTAAAAGATGTAATGATTAACGTAGTAGGGCGTGTATTTTAGGATGGCGACATGATAACGCCACTTTTTTTTTTAATGTATTATGTCGTAGATCTGATGGCGTGTTTGTCATTTTTCAAAGGATTGGAATTGACAGATTTCGATTCATTCTTATTTAGAGACATTAAAATTTGTATAAATTCTGTTTTTGAGTGAATATTCTCTTGTAATTTTGATACATTTAGTCACATTTTTAAATGTCAAAAGGTATATATTAAATTATCTTTGCTTTTTTAACTCAAAGGGAAAACAATATTGATATTTTAAGTGTCAACAATTTTTTTCTTTATTTTTTTAAAGTTTTGATGAAAAAAAATATATTTTGGGCTAAAATAAACAACAACTAAATATTCAGCTTTTTGATTTAAAAAATGTTCACCTGAACGTTTTTTTCTTAAAAAGGAAACCATCATAAATGTAGTATTTTGTCTTTTGGTCAATAAGTTTTTCATCAAATACAAATATTTACTCCAAAAAATGTCTTAATAATCTAGAGTGACATATATATATTTTTGTCTTTAATTCGATTCAACCTAACGACTGAAAACTTTATTCTAGACGAGTTAGTCAGTTACTGAGGATTTATATATTTATATATATTTCAAATCAAACTATCATTTCCAAATGACACCATTGAGGAATAGCCAAGTTGGCACCAGCACATTTGACCAAAAATCGGCCACCCGATTCCCAACGTCGACCTCCCACGAAAGTGAACGAGAAGAAGACTCACCCTGACCGGAGTAGGGAAGGGGGAGAGAGGGGGCTCAGCGGGAAGGCCGGTCAGTCAGTATGTCCTTTGGGGTGGGGGGAGCGGACATGGACTATTATATCTCCGGGACGTCCACGGCCGCCTCATGGAGACGCGCTCGCCTTCACGTTCAGTGCGTGTGTGAACAAGTAGAGGCGAGACCGCTGAGTACACTCCCTCAAAGAGAGAGGGGGTGGGGGGGGGGGGTGGCATTAGGGAGAGGGAAAAAAATCATGCTCTTGGCACTTTTAACCCATTGGCTTACCAGTGACGGTGAGGGACGTCTAATTTGTTTGGAGTGTGGGGCTCAGCGGGGTCATTGGAGAGCCGTATTGGGAAATGATTCAGAAAGAATCAGATCTGATTGGGATCCGATTGGGATCCATATTGGCATCCTATTGGAATCCATATTGGATTCATATTGAGATCCGATTGGAATCCGATTGGGATCCATATTGGGATGCACATTGGGATGCACATTGGGATCTGATTGGAATCCATATTGGATTCATATTGAGATTTGATTTGAATCCGCTTGGGATCCATATTGGATCCATATTGGATCCATATTGGGATCCGATTGGGGTCCGATTGGAATCCGATTGGGATCCATATTTGATCCGTATTGGATCCATATTGGATCCGTATTGGATCCGTATTGGATCCGTATTGGATCCGTATTGGATCCGTATTGGATCCGTATTGGCTCCGTATTGGATCCGCATTGGATCCGCATTGGATCCATATTGGATCTGTATTGGATCCGTATTGGGATCCATATTAGGATCCAATATGGATCCATATTGGATCCATATTGGATCCATATTGGATCCATATTGGATCCATATTGGATCCATATTGGATCCATATTGGGATCCAATTGGGATCCGATATGAAAAAAAAAACGGAATACAAAGGTAAACGTGTCCCAGCACCCCTGAGACACTTGTGAGGATAATGACTCGTATCCAAAAAGACACCTCACGGCCATTTTGCCAACATTTGCAACCAATTTCCCCCAGACGTGACGAAACTCCAAACCGAGGAATTCCAGTCGTGAAATGAAAGGCCACATCCGTTCATTCCATCATTTTGACGGCCAAAGTACAGCATGTCAGAGTGATGTCATTGCTACGCCCGCCAGTTACCTACGCTTAGCGTGCCCGTGCAGCGCTAGCCGAGATGACGTACACATGATCTCATCGTGCCTGAAAAAAAATGGCGGCCAATGAGCCTACACTAAAAAAAATAAATGATTACAACATTTGATGTGACTATACAGAGAACATACATATTTGCCAAGTCAATCCCCAGACTTAAACCCAACAAAAAAAACCCACAAATCCCAAAATCAAATTAAACATTGAAACGTCCATCCCCATTTGGATGATCTGGCTAAAAGCTAACCATGGCGACCGTCGCCAAGGTGAGTTTCACTTTCCGTGGCTCAAGGGCGGGCGGGCGGGGTTAAAGAAGGGGCGGGGATTATCTTGGTGGGTTTTGTACACCGACTCTAGGCCTCGTTGGTAAACAACACTAATCAGATCTCCTCCATCAGCTAAACGCATTAATGTGCCGCCATACTCCACATAGAGGAAGCCGCGGCTAACGGCTTCGCTAATGGCGATCCAGCATCGCTAAACGGGGAAAAAGGGGGCGGCGCCGAAAGATCGGGTTTCGCCGCCATCGACGTCAATGCGGAATTGACTAGGGTGCTTTCACTTGCTCTAGAAATACAAAAATGGAGATTATCTTTGTAGTATTTTGTTTTTATTTGCAGTAATCCGCTGGTAATGTCACATGGCCCAGCGGCGGATTATTACAAATACACTGGCGCAGCTGTCAAGTTGACGATGACCTGGTGGGTGGCATCAAAAAAAAGGGGAATAAAAATATTTGGAATCCAAATCTGGCATTGAAACATAATTTTTTGGGTAAAAGAGGAGATGAATAGGCCACAATTTCATATGCTTTTAACTATTTTAAGACATAATTCCTTATATTTTTTCTAATTTTTGTGTTTCCTCACATTTTTCATACAAAATTGGGAAATTTTGATCAATTTTAAAGGGTTAAGTTGGTAGTTGTGTGAGGACTGTGGAGCAAATTAGAGAATTTACATATAAAGTACACTTCTACTTACTAAATATTCAAGTTATGAAAAAAGTTCTGGAACCAATTAATTTTGTAAGTAGAGGTATAACTGTACATATCTATAATTATCAATAGAATATTTTGTTTTTAATGTAAAAGTCAAGATTTTTTTAGCGATTAATAAATATAATTATTGCAATTTTTATGACATAATGATAGTTATTGGTTCCAATTGTTATGCCATTAATCCTTAGATATAAATTATTGGCCTATAAATGGATTATTATTGTCGAAATTGAAGAAAATGCAAGCCCCCAATATGGATCAAAATAATTTATTTGTTAATTTATGGACATATTATCAATCAAAATGACATGCTAACAGATTCCTAAGTTAAATTAGTACTTATTTTTACATCTGAGTACTGTTAACATATCACCCAAAATGTGAAAATTATAGTTTGCGATGGCATGTCTGCCATTTTGACAAGACGGGGGGATATCTTTCGCATTTTCTTTTTTGCTACATAGTTACATATACGCGTCATAGTTTGGACAAAGTTGAAGTACGTAAAGTGTGTTGACAGCCCAGTTTAGGGGATGTCTTGCGATTGGCGGGATGGGCCGTCCTGACGATAGAATTGGAATACACCGAGAGTGTCCTAACACCTTTTGACTCATTTATTGCAACAAAAAAAAGACATGTCGGCACTGGTTTGTAAAAAAATGTCCTGACTCAGGGTGAAGCTTGTCTAACACTCTTTGACGAACGTGTTCCAACGGATGCCCGCGTACGACTTTTCGCTAGCTTAGATTTTGGCCCCAGAATCTTGAAACACAAGGTCAAAGGTCAAGTGGCTTTTACGTAAGGTTAAAGTTCAATTCTACAAGTCATGGATTTGATTAGATCCATATTGGGATCCATATTGAGATCCAACAGGGATCCATATTGAGATCCAACGGGGATCCCGATTGGATCCAGATTGGGATCCAGATTGGGATCAAGATTGGGATCCATATTGAGATCCATATTGGGATCCATATTGGGATCCGATCAGGATCCGATGGGGATCCATATTGGGATCTGATGGGGATCCATATTGAGCTCCGATTTGGATCTGATTGGGTTCCGTAATGGGATCATATTGGGATCTGATTGGGATCCATATTGGGATGATTGGGATCCATATTGGGATGATTGGGATCCATATTGGATCCATGTTTGGATCCGATTGGGATCCATATTGGGATTCAATTGCGATCCATATTGGGATCCAAAAGTTCAATTCTACAAGTCGCCCAACTCAACAGGTGCGGTTTTGGTGAGGGGCGGAGTTGAAATGTTAGCTAGCTCCTCCCACCATTAGCGTCGGGTCATTAGATGGCGACGTGGTTCGTTCTTTTGTTTTTGGGATTTATGGGCGTGAGGCGGAGGGGGGGTTGGACGCACAACGGGGGGCCGTTAAGCATCTGCCCTGCTAGTGGTGTGGCAGAAAACAACCCCGCCCCTCCCTGTGGCGTGGAGAGAATGGATGGAATTAACGTGTGGCGGGATGACCTCGGCGAGCAAGTAAATGTAAACAAACACTTTTTTACTTTGGTTAATGAGGCGTTCAATTTTTCAACGTGGGTGGAAGGCATCTGGGATATGCTCCAGCACCCCACTTTGTTTTTAATTTGCAAATACATATTTTATTGCCCATCACAGATAACATGTTGACAATTGGATGCAAAATGAGTGACAAGGTCTACAAGAATGTACTAAACACCTAAAAAACATAAAAAATATGAAGAAAAAGTCGAATTATTGCACTTAAAGTTATTAATAAACTAATAATTTTGAGAAATGTACATTTGCCCAAACTAACCTTTATCTAAACTTCAATATTATCAAAACAATTTCAAGATTCTTAAGCTAAAGTAAGATTTTCAGAACTTCATCCAAATGATTAAGTTAGGGTATGGAAATCCAACGATGGCCTGATATCACCTTACCCCCCCCCCCCCCCCCCCACACACACACACACACAAAAAGTGAAATGTTATCTCAACCAAAAATGGCTGTCTAGCAACCTCAAAACACTTTAGTTTGCCTTTACCAACGTGCTCCTACTCTTGGACATAATTTATCCTCAGATTATATTTCTAAAAATATAACGGGCTTCGTTTAAAGTTGGCAGGTGCACGTGTTCCGCCCGGTTCGTTTGGACCCAAAGTGCTTCGTAACAGCTGCCAAGATGTCGTCTTCGTCGACAAACACGGCGGAGGAGTACGAGTAAGTACTCACCTTTATGACGGTCATGCGGCGGACAGCGGAGGACAGCGGCCGCCCCTCCCGCGGATGGAACCGTGGAAAGCGGATTCCCTACTAGCGGAGAGTCGGTGTCATCCCCCGGTGCTCGGCGGTGCTACGCGCAGAGGTGGCCGGGAAGCTTAGCGTACCAGGCGGAGGGAGGATGAGGGAAGAGCCCGGAGGGAGGAGGGACGAAGGGGAGAAGAACTGGGCGAGGCCTTTTTCCTTTTTTTTTTGTTGTTCACTCAAACAATAATTGTTATCAATTATTCATTCACTTGTTTTAAATAAATGTGGTATAAAACTAAAAAAAAAACATGGAAATTCTTTCAGAATAAGGAACGAAATGCAATTTAAATATGATAAAATTTGTATTACTACAACTCTAACATAAAGCAATGCTACATTAATAAAATTAAAGAATAGTTTTAATAGTAAGCAATTAAAAGGTTTGCAATTAGGACTTAAAATATGTTGTGGAGAAAAATACCATTTTTTTTGGTATTTAAAAAATGGATTTCAATACTTATGGCCATTAAGGCTTTTATGGGGGAGTGTCTATTTTTGGTTATTGTATTATTATACATTTATTTAAAAAAATAACTTTTTTTTATATTACAGCATATCAAATAAAGTTCAAACAAAATCAATGAAATTTAAAGGAATTAAAAAAAATAGACCAGTAACTTGATTTTTTTTGTTTTCAATATATTTAAATCATAACATACCATTGACAGTGATAGCTGTCCAATATAATGCCTGTGCCAAATACAGTGCTTGACATCCAATCCATTTTGATTGGATCAGGCGAATGAACGAAGATCCCTAATTGGGCGTGTCGTCCCGTCAATGCCAATTTGTGCATGCAAGGGTTAAACCCTTTTAAACCTGGCCATTTGTAGGGTTTGAGTGGGTACTCCAGCTACTACTACTTATGTGACAATGTTCTACTTTATTGTGCGCCACATTAAAAAAATAAAAATGTTAATTTCTACACCTGCCAACGTACGAAATATATTTTTTCTTTGTCAGTGTTGTCGAGATGAAAAAAGCAACCTGGCGATGTATTTTTAGAACATACTGCAATGGTTGGCGCACTCTTCTTTCAATGGAAGGTGTTTGTCCCTCTCTAGCGTTGAACAAAGGAACTGCAACCTAAAGTGAAGGACACACCCATTAGTGATGTTAATGTAAATGAAAATCTTCCCCAAGGGCTGATTGATTTCATAAAATTTAATTTACCAACAATTATAAGTCTTACTTTGGAGTTGTTCCATAATTGTTTACACAGTTTTGCAGGATGACAAAAATATTAGTTATTTTTTTTTACATCTTGTGTCAGTTTTGCAGCATATTGCAGAGAAACGCATATTTATGCTACTTTTTAAAACATGTCAACTGAACTTTTCTTGTGGTTTTGAAGTGTGTTAACTACGAGATGACTTATTTATAACTCAAAAAGTGTACGCATTATCATAAACGAACGTGGCAACCTGCTTCTTCATCAAAGTCCGAGATTCCTAGCGCCGGTGCGCTACTTTTCTAATCCTCGTCTTCTTCGTCTTCATCTGTCTGCTCCCGAGAGTCCAACTCGTCTTCGTCGTCCACCTAGCGAGAAAGCGGGTTCTTAGAATGGACAAAAAGGAGCAAAATGGCACTGGTGGACGTACCGTCTCTCCAAAGGTTTTGAGTTTCTTCTTGAGGCTTTGGATCTTCTGGTCCTGGTCGGCCAGCAGCATGAGCAGGTCATCCTGCTCTTTTTTGGAATCTTGTAGTTCCGTTTCCAGCTTAGCAGTCTCCGTTTGCAAGATGGCCGCCGAGCTGGTAGCCGAGGCCGCCTGCTGCTCCAGTTGCGCTCGGCCCTCCGTCAGGTTCCGGACTTCCTCCTGAAGAACGGACATTTTTTAAAAAAAATGATTGTGTTGGAAGCGAGGCAAAATTTTCCACTCACTTTCAGTCGCTCCGTTTCGGACGTCTGAGCCGCTAGTCTGCTCTGCAGTTCGGCCATCTTGGCGGCGTCCTCTGAGGGGTCCCCGTTGGGGGCGGTGCCTAAAGACTTGGGAGGTTCATCTTGGTTAAAAACCCTCGAGCGAAAGTTTAATATCTAAGTAGTGTTTAATATCCAAGCAGTGTTTAATACCCAAGCAGTGTTTAATATCTAAGTAGTGTTTAATATCTAAGTAGTGTTTAATATCCAACTAGTGTTTAATATCCAAATACTCCATCCAAGTCCAAGCACCCATACATTATAGTAGGCACTTTTATTGACTTCCCCACTTTTTACCTCAGTTTGAGTTCTTCCCAGTAAGTCCTCATTGTCCATTTTCAGCTGTTGGATCTCAGCCGTCTGCGACTGAACTTGAGTCCTGAGAAGCTCCAATTCCTGGAAGCAACAATGAGTCATGTATATAAATCACTCAAGCATGGCATACTATTATAAGATTTCTCGAGATGCTTACCTTGATGAGTTCCACGTCGCCCAAGTCCCTTCCAGCGACCTCGCTTGGCTGTGACCCATCCGACCGCTGAGACAACACACACAAAATAAAAATGGTCCTCCATCTTTGCCCAAATTCAATACAGTAATCACTCAATTAATGAGTCTTCACTTATTGTGAATTCACTACTTTGTGATTTTTTCCGCTATTAATTATTTAAATGTTATTAACCACGATATTTGAGGGATTACTGTACAACGGAAACCTGGTTTACAACAAAAATTCATTAAATATTTGGGATCATAAGTTGAAAAGGTCATATGGCGGGCAATAGAAATTATTGCTATATAGAACTAAAGTGTAAATAAAGCATGCAATATTCTAAACAGAGCGTCTTAATGACAATGTGATACCGACCAATAGCAGACCAGCATTGAAATGACCTGACCAATAGCAAATTAGCATCTAAGGGACGTATATGCGTGGTGTTTTGGACACCATGTTTGAATTTTGGAACATTTTTTTGGAAAATTCCCGCCAAAAAAATTCATCTTCCACTTCATCACATGGAAAAAACAACGGGACTACACTACACTACGTACCAGAGACTCAATGATGGTGTCTTTTTCAGCCAGCTGCGTCTGAAGCAGAGCGTGTTGAGCACGCAGCTCCTCCATCTCCTCTCGAAGTTGCGTCGCCTCTTCGGATCGGACGCCATTGACGTGGGTGCCGTCTCCCATGGTGCTGTTGGCCTGGATGGGGTTTTCTTTACCTGTGAGCCGATGGAGAAAGTGTTATGTCCGGGAGATTTTGTTAGTTGCGTGGTTGGAGTTGGGGAACTCACCCAGTTTCAGTTTGAGGAGGTTGTATTGGTCTTTGTGCTGCTGGATCTGGCTCAGCTGTTGGGCCATAGTGCTCTGCATCTGTTCGGTATCGCTGGTCATGGAGGACACCTGCTCTTTTAGTTCTTGGATTTTGGCATCCTGGGGGAAAACGTGGGAAATCAGTTACGGAATTATTTTTAAAAAAAAGTTTTTTTTTTTTTAATAAATGGATTAAAAGAACTGAATTAAAAGTCCTGAATATTCAGTTTTTTATAGATCTAAAACAATGTTCAATTGAGCTTTTTTAAATATATTTTTCAATTTTACTAAATGATTTTTGAACTAAAAACACAGAAAAAATTGATAAAAAATGACAATTATTGATTTAAAAGGGCAAAATCAGGAAATTTTCCTATACATCTATACTCTTCATTTTAATTTGATCCTAAAACAGAAAGTCAGCACTCATTATTTACTTTCCCGGGCCACGAAAAATGATGCGGCAGGCCAGATTTGGCATTGATACATTATATTCAGATATGAATACATTACAGTCTTATATTTAATAATATAGTTGTGGTAGTAATAATATAATGGTAGTGATCCTACTTCTACTACTCCTACTCTGATGACATCACCATGCGGAACATCACTACATTTTGCATTGGGATTTACTGACAACGATTTTTGAAACATATAAGCATACTGTTCCCCCTAAAAATATATTATTTCTTATTTATTGAGGCTCCAAAATGGATAGATAACTCTAAAAAGTTTTCCTTGTTTAATTTCTTGCTTATTTACCTGCTCTCTTATCAGCTCCTTGTACTGCGTGACAATATTGTCGTGCTGCTCCAGCGACTTCTTCACCTCCTCCTCCTTCTTCTCGTCTTCACTGGACTTATGCACCGCCTTGGTTATCACCCCTGTTAACACACGGATGTCAAACACCCTAATTTTAATATACTATGCCTTCTTCTACTATAGTGCATACACAACTCCCAAAAAAATCTCTACCTGCACTATAAATGAGCTCCAAAGTGCCCATCAAGCAGAAGAACCAGCAATTTTCTCTGTGTACTCACCCTCCAGTTCTTTGACCAGCTTGGTAAACTCATGGTCAAAGAGCATCTGGTCCGGAGCTGGGAAAACCGGTTGTGGCTTCTGTGCGGCACGCGAGTACAACTCGTGTTTGGTGACGAAGCCCAGCTTCTCTACAAAGTTTTCCTTGCCGATGCGCTTCTCGATTAGCTGCTTCAACTTCTCTCTGTCGGAGGGGAAAGTAAAGAGAGGTTAAAACCGGATCTGTGGGGCTAGTACGGAGGCCACATTGGCTTTAAAAATTTGCCAGATGGGCGGGGTCAGAACAAGATACGATACAAATAAAAAAGTGCATCCGTTAACAGTACATATGAAAGATACAGAGAAAAAAGGACTAAAGTGTTAATATATTCATCACTCATCATTAAAGAAAAAAGTATAAAGTACTACAAAGGAATGTATTAAGAAATATTAAAATGTCATTTAAAAAAGATAGAGGGGCGGGGTTAGCACAAGATAGGATGCATGTAAAAAAGTGCATCCGTTAACAGTACATATCAAACAAAGAGAAAAAAATGACTAAAGTATTGACATACTCATTACTCATCATTCAAGTAAAAAGTACAAAAAAATAAAGTAATAAGGAATGTATTAAGAAATATTAAAATGACATTTAAAACACAAAAAAACAAATAAGAGTGGACAGAGCTACTGCCACTGGCTTCCGCGTGACAGCGCCATCTTGGGGAGAAAAAAAATAAATTAATTAAAAAAACATTTGGACAACGTTGGCGGGCCGGATTTAAAAACCTAACGGGCCGTAGTTTGTCCATATCTTGGCTAGTGGGAGGGGCTTACTTGGTGTAGTTCTCCAGCGAGTTGTCGTTGTAGTAAATGCAGATACCCAGCAGGAGGGCGCAAAGTCCTTGGACCAGACGTTCATCCTCGCCTAGGTTCTCCGAGATTTGTGCCGTCAGCTACAGTGGTCCAAGAGTCAAGGTTTTTTTTTGGATTTTACCTGTAGGAAATATTCAAAATGGAGCTGGCTGCTCACTAAAAGGATACAAAAGGGACATTTTCCTGGTTGTGTAGAAAGTGCGTGACGGCGATGGGGCAGTTGTTGATCCATGTGCACAGTAGCATGAGGAGACCCACTCTGGTTTGGACTTTGCTGCCCTGTTTAACACAATAAAAGATATTTTCAATGTCATATAAATAGAAAATAAAATAATAAATTCCATTAAAAAGCAGACATGGGCGTGCATGTTAATGAAATTGGCATTTATGGCAGAAAATTATGAGATAAATGACTAGATTTATTTTTTTAAAAAGGCATATCAGATGTTTTTGTCAAACTTTGTAGTACTTCCATTAGTAATATTCCTTTCAACAAATGTATACGTTAAAAAATAATGCCCTAAAAAACAGGTTATATATATTTTTTTCATACAAAAAACTTGCATTTTTGCAACTTTTGTCCATATTACCATTCTGTATAAACCCAGATTAGGGCCCATAAAGAGTGGCATACACATTTAAGTTTTAGTTATTAAATAGAAATAATTATATGCATGTAATTTCTGTAAAAAAATGAAAAAAAAATCTAAAAAAAATGTTTTTTATGGCCCTCAATTCCAAATCTAAAGTAGATTTTTATATACATTTCATAGTATTTAACTCTTTGCCTCTCAAGTGACCGCCAATTCAGTAAAAAACTCATTTTTCATTGCCACTGGCAGCCAATGAGTTAAATGAGCACCCAAAATTTATGTTGTGAAGGAGGCCGTTCACAAAGTTAGCACAAAAACCAGCAAGGGAAAGACAAGGTTAAGTTGAGCAATGCATGCATGTTTTGCTACATCATAATTTTGCCATAAGAGTGGGAGGGGCCATTTTCCAATAGTAAATAAAATACATTTTCATATTTCATTTTCGCTACTACATGCAACAAGTCAAAAAGAAACTACAACAACTTATTTAAGAAGTAAAAAAAAAAAAAATCACCTTAGTCTCCAAATTGGACGCAATGGACAAAAAGTAAAACAAAAAAATGGCTTTATGGACAAAAAACATACAATTGAATGTGCAAATAAATGTGTAAAATAAAACAAAAACAAAAAAAACAGTTACCCCTCACCGATGTTATTAAAAATGTGCAAAAATATTTTTTTTTTAACTCACTGACTGCCATTGAAAGTCAACCTGACCAAAAAAATGGAATAAAATATCTGAAAATCACCAAAAAAAAGCCAGTGCGGCCTGTTTATAAACCACAGGATAGGAAGGGGGGAACCAAAAGTTGCTACTACCCACCAAGATCCCCTTCACACAAAGCTCTCAAAACCCATTTTAATCCTACACAAGCCAAGCCTAGAGGTGGAAAACCCAAAACAGGCTTAAATGACACACAAAGCACACATGTTGCACGCACTTTACTCACCCGCCGGCTGATCTTATCACCCTGAAAAATCACAATGTGACAGCGCTCTAATCAATAGCACTTAACGATTAGCCACCAAAGATGTTTCTTCAATTTTTTTTTAGAGCCAGGTATCCCTTTAAACCAGTGTGAAACAAACTTCTGTATTTTCTCTCGCATATAAGCCGCATTCACGTATAAGCCTAGTCATTCCTAGGTAAGATGGCGGCAATTAATAGCAGGCATAAGTGAGTTTTTTTGCCACGTTTTATGCAAAATACTGTTTTTTTTTCTTGAATTACATTCATAGACGTCAAAATATATATTTTTAAAGTGTTTTATCTGTTTATCTTTTCTCTATTTTGACATCAATGACCATATTGTCTTGCGTTATTGCATTTTTTTGCATGTCAAGTCTAATTTATGCACGTATAAGCCGCACCCTCGATTCAGTCATGTTTTTTTTAGTGACAAATACGGCTTATATGCGAGAAAATACAGTTATTGCTACCAGTCTACCTGGGAAAGGATGTTGGTGCACTGCTGGAGCAAGGAGACTGGAGGCTTTCCCAGGCTGGTAGCTAGCTGGACCCGTAGCAACTGCTCCTTCTGGGTAAAGTTGTCCTGCAGGGCGTGTGCTAGCGCCACCGCCGCACACCAATTGGACAGAGAGTCGGTGGAGAAGAGGCCGCCGCACAGCAGCTGGCCGGCCGAGATGGAATTGGCTGTGGGGACACATGTGAGAGCACATGTCATGATTGTGATCCCTTGCTGGACCAATGCGTGGTACTGACCGTCAATGGTGGATGGCAAAAGTGTTGCTACGATCTCCCCTTGGCCTTTTTCATTCTTGTACAAGAAACACTGGAAGCAGTAGAGCACGGCACAGCGGAGCACAAAGGGTTGCCGCTCGTTGACCATGGACATGAGCAGGACTACGATGGCGGGTCTGAATGGTGAGAGGACATTGATTTCAATATATTTCCTAAAAAATATATATATACATGTTTTTTTTTATTAATGATTGAATGTCATATTGAAATTGTAATAATTTGGTCGAGCGGACGTTTGGTCGCCCCGGACGTTTGGTCGCCCCGGACGTTTGGTCGCCCCGGACGTTTGGTCGCCCCGGACGTTTGGTCGCCCCGGACGTTTGGTCGCCCGGACGTTTGGTCGCCCGGACGTTTGGACGCCCGGACGTTTGGTCGCCCGGACGTTTGGTCTCCCAGATGTTTGGTCCAAAATATCATGCCGATGAATTCCTATATCTCACCTGGGTGGGTTCGATGGCGCGTTGACTGAAGCAAAGTAATCCTGATTAACCTGCGAGCCTCTGATGACTTCAGACACAGTGTTGATGGTCTATAAGAACATGTCGACGAGACATTTTGAGGCCGGACAGACCCACTTTGCACCGTCACGCGCTATCGACGCCGACTGACCTCGGTGAGAATGTCCGCCGGTACGCCGGTAGCCATGAGGATTGTACACAGCTGCTGCAGCAGGCCGCATTGGTACATGGACCTTTGACAACTGGCCGTCGCTCCCGGAGAATTCACCGGAGACACCATAACTCGCACCAGCTGTTGATGACATCATCAATAGACGTCACAGTAGACAAGTAGACAACAAAAAAAACAGACGAGGTCGAGGTACGGAACCTGTAGCATGAGGTGAAGGTTGGTGACTTTCTGCGCCGACCATCCCGAGTTGTCGTCGCCGACCTCGAACCACGGTTTCATGCGCTGGATGAAGGAGCCCTCCTTGAAAAAGTTCTGGTTGGAGCTGTTGTTTTTGAGGAGGTTGCGCAAGAGCAGCAAACAGTCCTCCACTACGATCCCTGGGCACCAAAAATGGTTGATTTAGTGACACTTGTTTGGAGGGAATAGAGTAGCGTTTAGGTGGTACCTCCATCGCTGCTGCCCTCTTCTGTGATGATATCCAAGAGGCGCTCAAAGGCGTTCTCAAAGGCCACAATCTTCTGGATGGCTGCATTGCCTTTGGTCAGCTGTTGTAGCAACAGTAAGCCCTGTGGGGGGTGGAAAATTGGTTTGAATACCTACTAAAGAATTTATGGACCTTGTGACACCATCTTGGATTGTACTTTGGTATCAAAGACACATTAAACAGATATACACAGTACTTCATTAAAATCTAAAGTAGTTTTCTCCATTTACATTTAAGCAAATGAGGGTTTTGCTTAGTTGTTTTTAAAAACAATAAAATACATATATATAGTAATTCATTAAGATCTAAAGTATTTTTTTCCATTTAAATTGAAACAAATGAGGGTTAACTCACATTTTTTAAAAACAAGATAATATAGATATATGAATTTATTAATACCTAAATCATTTTTCTCAATTTAAATTAAAACGAATGAGTTTCGCTTACTTGTTCTTAAAAACAATATAATATATAGTAATCAATTTAAATCAAAAGTAGTTTTCTCCATTTAAATTTAAACGAATGAGGATTTAGCTTACTTCTTTTTAAAGCTTACTTGTTAAGAAATTGATTTTTAATTCATTACAAAAATTGTATACTACACTGTAAATCAGATTAGCAATTTAGCATTCATTGCTAAAATCAGAGTGATATATCCATAGCACTGCCGCTGTGGCAGCTAAAATGCTAATTGTAAAATTTCAAAGCACTCACATCATTGCGTATGACTTCTCGGGAATCAGCCAGCAGGTCCATCAATCTGGAGACCCCTACAAGGGCAAAGAAAAGATGTACACAGAGTAGAAACAGCATCGGGCCACATATTGCCGACATACCCATGGGGCTGACCAAAATGATGCTCTGGAGCTGGACACACTGGTTCCTTAGCAGGGCCGTCAGTAGCTTCACAGCAGGCCAACGTACGTGAAAATCAAACTCCTGCAAAGATAAGGCGCTCATATTCAATATTCCCTCTAATTTTTCATGTAAAAAATGATGTAAAACACAAAAGAATATCAATTCTTTCAATTTTTCCACTGTGTACCTCCAGCATGGTGAGAAGCAACGTGATGTGTTCAGGGTCCTGGATAAAAGCCTCGGTAAATTTAGCGCCCAAGTCATCAGGCTGTTTCTGTGCAGTCTCATCTGTACCCCGAAAAAAGAGGACATTTCAGGTGAGGTGTTGTCAGAAGCAAATAGAATAAAAGTTCTGCTTAGTTATGAATTGTTTTTTAGATAGAATAAAGTTCAGTTTGGAGTATTATGGGTAAAGAGGGCAATCGTGCACAGTGAAAAGGTTTTACCTTCTGATTCGTCTGTGAGGTTAAGACATGGAAGAGAAGAAAAGAGAGGAAATTTTTAAAAACATAGATAGAAGAGGACAATGGACACTGAATGATGGTCCATGTAAACAGAAAAACAATGACAATGGTGAAGCGTCCATTTTGTTATTGTTGACTACCTTGCTCTTCTTCCTCTTCATTGCAGATGATGTTGTAGAGTGTATCCAAAGCGTAGGCAAGGATTTCAGAGTCAGATCTGTTGGATTTTACAGTGAAAATGTCAAAAATAATATTATAATTTATGGGAAAATATGTTTTTTTCCTTGCCTATCTGTCTGCAGGATGTTGATCAAGTGATCCATTGCTTGTGTGGCAACCTCCATTCGGTATTTCTGCAAAAATAAAGTGTATTTTTTTAATGTAAATTTAGTTTGTATGATGACAGTTAAAAAAAATTTAATAATACCTTAGAAAGGGATTTAAGAGCACGGACTGCATCCCTTCGATCTTCCAGTAGAGTTGATGAGGCAACCCTGTCGCACAATTTCTGGATCTGCCACAGTAAATAATTATTAATCATATGCAAGATAATTTTGCTAGCATCCAGAAACCAATTGTAACAAATGAATGCAAGTAAAAAGATAATAATTCTCTCAATGGCTGCGATTGATAGCGACAAACGTCCAATAATTTGAATAGGGAATGCCTGGATCTCATTAGCCCCGCCCATTCAAAACGAATTGGACGTCTATAGCCGTCAATGTCAGCTAGTGAGTTAATTAGCTGCTAAATACTATAACATGTATATCTTAAGCAAAATTCAAGTGTATATTGGAATAGCATTTTGTAATACAACGTTTAGAGATTTAATAACATTTATTAGAAAGCACGACAGCTAGCAACATTAGCTTATTAGCATTCAGACGAGCAAATGTGAAAAGATGGACAGCTCGTACACTAAGTCGTGAAGTTTATATATCATTTTAGAAAGTCTTATGTTGACTTTTCATGAAGGTATTTTGGGAGTATTATGGAGTTAATACGAATCTAATGGCTGGTAGGTGGGGACAGCTTCCTACCGTCTCCGCTCCAGTCGGCTGCGGCCCGACAGCTTGGCCGCCCATCACTCCTCTGAAGAAGTTCATTTTGTGGAAGCGGCCCCTCCGTTGACAACGGCACTCCGGAGTCCCCTAGAAAAAGAAAATGACTAATTTGTGCACGCAAGTTTTAAGTTTTGTTTTGTTTTTTGAGGTGACAGAGCGACCCCGGAACTCCTTGCGGGAGAAGACTGCACATGCGCGAGACGTGGCGATACGTGGCCCGTCGCTGGTAAATTTAAAGGGCCAGCATAAAATTATGTATGAATAGAAGTACGTAGTTCATACTAATTATACTAATTATCAATACATGAGTTGTACCATTGTATTAAACAAGTTAGACATGAAGTTGTTATGTTTACCTTTAACCTAATCCCAGGAAGACAGAATAAATATGATGCATTTCACTCTTTAAAATGCCTACACATTTATACACACATGCCTATACATTTATTACAATTCAGCAACTCTAACTTGACCTTTCTCATATTCCTTGACAAGTTAAGAGCTCTCTAGGTTATATATTCGACAATAATATATATACATAAAATAATGAACAAACACTAAAATTATAAGTCACCCACTGTCGTCTGTCTTGTTTGTTCACATTTCTTAAAAAAAAAAAAAAGTGGCGCTAAAAAAGCATGTATGACAGATATATTCCGCGACAGGTATCAGGGCCCCAAAGCCCACTAGGCCTGACTGACTTGGAAACATTACAATTAATTGAAAATGGAATATACTGTCCACAATATGGCAACTATAATATTTGTAAATCACAAAGAAACATTTTAACCTAAAATAAATTCAATTTGTGCAAAAGATAATATAGCTTTTACACAAATGTTCATTTTTAAATGACAGGCAAAGCGGAAAACACCAAACCTCGATTTTGAGGTCCTTCCCGCTTGGCTGGCGTTAGAGAAATGACGTAGCAGCCATGTTGATCAGCTGATTCTGGTTGAGCGATTCGATCCAAAATGTACCTTCAATATGAGATTTAACATCTAAATCAAGTATATCCTCATCAATTTGTCCACGACTGACATGTTAATATTGGGTATGTATGCTTTTATTTTGCCCCCTTGTCCCTAACATGGTGTAATAGCATTTGTGCTAAGTCAGTGGCTAACAATAAACATCACACAGCTAACGTCAGGCCCTTCAAGTTGCTTTGTGCGACACCGCGCAGGTAAACAAACAAACAAAAAATGTCTATTCACTCATATTTTAATACTTTAACGTGGCAGAGTACAATTGGGCTTTGGCGGTGGTTCGACTTTTGTATTTATTTTTTAACCTATTTTTAAGATTTTATGAGCATTACGGCTACCGTCGAGGCTCTCTTGACCGATGGACTCCCGTAGTGAGGAAAAAGGTGGAAAATACGTGTTATAAATGCGCCTAAACTAATTTTACTGTGTTTGTGAGAGTGCATATTGTTAAAATGATGTTATTTTGTGTTAATGAGTCTCCGTTGTGCAATGCAGCATAGTACAATTAACATAAATCCTCATATTTCAGCTTCCCTTTATCATTCATGATAAATTAAAGCTGGTAAATGTTTTTCTTCTTTTCCACCCGCAGGCCGCCATCATGGACAAAATTCTGGAAGGCCTAATCAGCTCCGCTCACACGCTTCCGGTGAAGAAAGCCATCGTGAAGAAGGTTGTGGAGGCGGCCGAGAAGGACGTCGGGACGGAGGAATGTCGTTCTCTCTTCTCCGTCACCACTCGCCTCATTCTTCTCGGCGAGGATACTTTCCAGAAGCAGGTTTGACAAATATTTACTCAATCGAATGTGAGACTGGCACTAACAAACTGGAAAAATAGAGCGACTTATAGTCCGGAAAATACGGTAGTGAATGTCTATTTTTTTCTGACCTCCGCAGGTGGGCTTCCAGGTCCTGGAGGCGTACGCTCGCTACCACCGCTCGGAATTTGAGGCGTTCTTCAACAAGGACTTTGTGGTCTCCTTGCTTCAGCAAGGCTACGAGCAACTAGATCACAAAGACCCGGCCATAGTGGACTTTATCCACTGCGGTTTGCGGCTACTCATCAGCTGCCCCGCCGTACTGGAGCTCTTCGCCGCCGTCCAGGTGGAAGCGCTGAGGACCGTGTGCGAGCGGCCCGGCCCGGCACTGTGCGCCCGCCTGGCCGCCCTGCTGTCCGACTTTGTGCAGTGCGTCCCCAGGGACAAGGCCGGCCTCCTCTTTTGCCAGCAGCTGGTCAGGACCATTGGCTACTTCCACTGCCTGACCAGTCAGGAGCAGGAGCTGGGCGAGTATGTGGCCCATGTCAGCAAGGTCGCCACCTTGCTGCAGAACATCTGGAAGGCCGAGCCGGCGGCATTGCTGCCTTCCTTGCAGGAGGTCTTTGCCATCATATCTTCCACAGGTAATAAACAGAGTCTCTTGACCAGGTGGCTTCATTTTTTTTGGACTTCCAAATAAATAAGTCCACGTATATAGTATACACATACCTGTAATAGTGCATGTAATAGTACATGTAGCATAGTAATAGTACATGTAGCATAGTAATAGTACATGTAATAGTACATGTAGCATAGTAATAGTACATGTAATAGTACATGTAGCATAGTAATAGTACATGTAGTAGTACATGTAGCATAGTAATAGTGCATGTAGCATAGTAATAGTACATTTAGCATAGTGATAGTACATGTAGCATATTAATAGTACATGTAATAATACTACATGTAGCATAGTAATAGTACATGCAATAATACTACCTGTAGCATAGTAATAGTACATGCAATAATACTACATTTAGCATAGTAATATAATAAGTACTGTATTTTCACGACTATAAGGCGCACCACATTTAAAGGCGTACCCTCAATGAATGACACTTATTTTTTCCCATATATAAAGCACACTGGATTATAAGGCGCCCTGTCAATTTTGGAGAAATTTTAAGACTCTTAAGTGCGCCTTATACTCGTGAAAATACAGTATTTTATTTTTGTCTGGCCCCTTCCTCAGACCCATCCTTCGAGCCTTCTATCGCCTTGGCCAGTCTGGTGCAGCACATTCCAGTCCAGATGATCACCATCCTCATTAAGAGCCTCACCACTGACCAGAACGTCAAAGACGCTAACATGACCAAAGCGCTGTGCAGGTGAGTCCACCCCGAACCGTGACGGCCACGGAGGCTACACTCATTGGGGTCCCCTGTTATTTTTTTTAGGATGATAGACTGGCTGTCATGGCCTCTGGCCCAACACGTGGACACTTGGGTCATTGCTCTGCTCAAAGGACTGGCCGCAGTTCACAAGTTCACCATTTTGATTGACGTCACTTTGCTCAAAATTGAACTGGTAGGTCCCAAAATACAATCATATTCCTTATCCTCCTATGTAGTTTGACTTTTATATGTCGGTCTCCATTACTATAATAATAATGATACAATAATCATCAGGTTTTCAACCGTCTTTGGTACCCCATCGTGCGAGGGGGTGCCCTGGCCGTCCTCTCCCACATGCTCCTGAGTTTCCAGCACTCTCCCGAGGCCTTCCATCTGGTAAGGAATCTTGCTAATCCACATAAATGCCGCCGGTCCGCAACCCTCCAATCTCCTTTTGTCGTCTTTCCCAGGTTATTCCGCACGTGGTGCCTCTGGTGCGATCGCTGCAGGCCGACAAACTGGCCACCAGTAAAGCCTTCCTGTTCCAGTTCACGGAGCTGGTCCACTGCATGATGTACCAGTACTCGGGTTTCCCGGATCTCTACGACCATATTTTGGAAGCCGTCAAGGTAAAGGAGGATCGTGATTGGCTGCATCGTGAGCGTTCTTTCAGTCATTGGCTACATTTGACAGTGATTGGTGTTAGCCTCATGCTAATAAGTTAGCTTTGTTTATTTTTGGTGTTAGCCTCATGCTAATTAGATAGCTTTATTTATTTTTAGTTAGCCTCATGCTAATAAGTTAGCTTTATTTTTGGCATTAGCCTCATGCTAGTAAGTTAGCTTTATTTATTTTTGGCATTAGCTTTTATTTACTTTGGTGTTAGCATCATGCTAATAAGTTAGCTTTTTATTTTGGTGTTAGCCTCATGCTAATATGCTATCGTTATTTATTTTTGGCGTTAGCCTTATGCTAGTAAGTTAGCTTTTTATTTTGGTGTTAGCCTCATGCTAATATGCTATCGTTATTTATTTTTGGCGTTAGCCTTATGCTAATAAGTTAGCTTCATTTATTTTTGGTAATAGCTTCATGCTAATGAGTTAGCTTTATTTTGTGTTTAGCCTTATGCTAATGAGTTAGCTTTATTTATTTTGGGTTTAGCCTTAATGCTAATAAATTCGCTTTTTATTTTTGGCGTTAGCCTCATGCTAATAAGTTAGCTTTATTTATTCTGGCGTTAACCGCATGCTAATAAGTTAGCTTTATTTATTTTTGGCGTTTGCCGCGTGCTAATTTAAATGACATGAGGCTAATAAGTTAGCTTCATTTATTTTCGGCATTAGCCTCATGCTAATAAGTTAGCTTTATTTATTTTTGGCGTTAGCCCCATGCTAATAAGTTAGCTTAATTTATTTTTGGTGTTAGCCTCATGCTAATTTAAAGGAAATTTGCATGTGTTCTTGGCAGGACCTTCCCAAACCCGGTGAGGACAAAATCAAACTAGTCCTGAATCAAAGCGCCTGGACTTCACAGTTCAACTCTTGCGCTTCGGGCCCGCCGCGGCAGGCCGGCAAATCCGAGACGGGCAAGACGGGCTTGGTCAACCTGGGCAACACCTGCTACATGAACAGCATCTTGCAGACGCTCTTCATGGCTACGGAGTGAGTCGCCAGGGGTACGACCACGGGGCCAAAAAGCAGTTCGCCATTCATGTCCGGAGCTTTTAATCCAACGCGCCTTTCTCTAGTTTCAGACGCCACGTCTTGTCGCTGCGCCTCAACGGTTCCGGCTCGTTGATGAAGAAGCTGCAGATGCTTTTCGCGTTCCTGGCACACACTCAGGTTGGCGTCGGACTGTTGACACACCGCTAAGGCGTGGCGTTGATGTTTTTGTTTTTGTTTCTTCCTGTAGAGGGCGGCCTACGCTCCAAGGAACTTTTTGGAGGTTTCGCGGCCGACCTGGTTCAACGCCGGTTCTCAGCAGGACTGCTCGGAATATCTGAGGTTTCTTTTAGACAGGTATGATGTGGGATTAGAGGTTAGATTATAAAGGGTGTCAGACTCGGGTTGGCTCGCGGGCCGCATTAACGTCAACTTGATTTCATGTGGGCCGGACCATTTTGAATATAATTTTTAGACTATTTTTTTTGTAAATGGATTAAAAGAACTGGATTAAAAGCTCTGAATATTCAGTTATTTATAGATCTAAAACAATGTTTATTTTAGTTTTTTTTAAATATATTTTTAGATTTTACAAAATGATTTTTGAACTAAAAACACAGAAAAAATTGATTAAAAATGACAATTATTGATTTAAAAGGGGGGAATAAGGAAATGTAATACACATCTATACTCTTCATTTGAATTTCATCCTAAAACAGAAAGTCGACATTCATGATTTACATTCCTGGGCCACACAAAATGATGCGGCGGCTCAGATTTGGCCCCCGGGCCACCACTTTAACACCACTAGGACCTTAAAAATTACATTCAAACTCCAGGGGCGGGGCTTGGTTTTGCCCTAAAATAAATTTAAAAAAATCTAAATAAATACAATTAATATTGACTGTAATTAGTTTTTTTGATGAAAATCCACATACAAAAAAAACAATTCAAAAATAAGTACTTTTATACTGCCTTGGCTTTCATATTTTAAATTTAGAACATCCACAACGGCAAAAAAAAACATCCCAAGCATAATAGGAATTATTTATTATTATTCTCATGTATATATTTTAAAAAGTAGTAGTGATTCATATGATACCCCATAAGTTGCATTTCAAAGGAAAGCGTAACCATGACAACTCCCTCCGAATTTAGCAATGTTGTTGTTTTTGTCCCAAGGTTACACGAAGAGGAGAAAACCATTCAGGTCTTGGAATCTACCACACCCGGCGTCGACGTCATCGAAGCTCCAACACCCCCCGACGTGGGCGGAGCTACCTCACCCCAATCCGACGACAAGCGGACCCTCATCGAAAGAACATTCGGAGGCAAGCTAGTAACAGGCGTCCGCTGCACGCACTGCGACGGCGTCTCCGAGAAGGAGGAGCCTTTCACCGACCTATCACTAGCCTTCTGCCCCTCTCGGGACGACGACAAATCCGTAGAAGGTTCCATCAACGTCAACGGCGGCGGCGAAACGTCCACATCGGCGTCCGAAGACCAAACATCCGCACCAACTTCGGAAAGGGAGGAGCCACCTTTATCCGTACCGGACTTGGTGGACTACTTCTTAGCTCCCGAGATCCTAGACCAGGACAACGCGTACTTTTGCGGCAAATGTGGCGGTCTACGGCGGGCAGAGCGGACCCTCAAAGTGACGGCGGCGCCCGAGTACCTGATCCTGACGTTACTACGCTTCGCTTACGACGCTAAATGTCACGTACGCCGCAAAATCTTGGATAACGTCACCATCCCGCCACGCCTACGTCTGCCCGTTCAGCAGCCGGTGCCGCCCTCACCGCCTAAAACCCCGCCCACCTCGGCATCCCCGCCCCCAAGCAGTGAAAACCTAGCAAAGAAGCTAAAACCCTCCCATCAAGACGAGGAAGTCCAATCCGTGGTTTACGTTCTGGGATCTGTTGTTATGCACTCGGGGGTGTCGTCCGAGAGCGGACATTACTACTCCTACGGTCGAGACCGCGCCCCCCAGGACGACCTTTCCGACTCAAAAGACGGCTCGGGCCAAGGGGAGCAAATCCGAGAGAATCCCGGCGCCGCGAGCACCGCCCCCGCCGACGAATGGCTGCTGTTTAACGACAGCAGGGTGACATTTGCCTCCTTCCAATCGGTGCAGAATATCACCAGTCGCTTCCCCAAAGACACGGCCTACGTGCTCATGTACAGGAAACAGGAAGTAGCGGGACGGGATGCCGGTAACGGCTCGACGGCGGACAACGGGAGCGGGCAGTGTGCAGCTGAACCGCCACTGCAGAAAGAACTACTGGATGCTATTATTAAGGATAACAAGCTCTATCTGCAGGTATGGCCGGATCTGGTAAAAAAAGATTTTTATTTTTGATGATCTTTTAAATTGTGTGTCCAAGTGGTGGCCCGGGGGCCAAATCTGGCCCGACGCATTGTTTTGTGTGGCCCGGGAAAGTTAATAATGAGTGCCGACTTTCTATTTTAGGATCAAATTAAAATGAAGAGTATAAATGTATATTATTTCCTGATTTTCCCCCTTTTAAACCAATAATTTTCATTTTTTAATCCATTTTTTCTGTGTTTTTAGTTCAAAAATAATTTTATAAAATCTAAAAATATATTAAAATAGCTAAAATAAACTTTGTTTTAGAGATATAAAAAACTAAATATTCAGTGGTTGAATCCAATTATTTTAATCCATTTGTTAAAAAAATATAGTATATATGTATATTAAATTTCCTGATTTTACCCCTTTTAAATCAATAATTCTCATTTTTAAGTTCAAAAATGATTTTGTAAAATCTAAAAATATATACATCATTTTAGATCTTTAGAAATAATCAATAACTAGGGCTTTTAATCCAGTTCTTTTAATCAATTTATAAAAATAAAAGTAAGTGTAATGCTAGGTAGCCTGTAAAATCCATCAAATGAAATGAGCTAACAAATAAGTCGCCTGGAATGAGCAATTTCACGTGTCGCCGCTAGAGGGAGTCGCGGGAACGCCACCAAGCACTCTAAACGCTGTTTTTTTTTCACTTCTGGCAGGAACAAGAACTTAACGCTCGGACTCAGGCCCTGCAGGCTCCGTCGTCTTCCTGCTCCTTCAGGCCCGACGGCTCGGATGACAACAACCCGCCTGGGAGTTGCGGCCCCTCCGGAGGTGGTGGTGGAGGGGGCGGCGGCTTCAACACTATCAGTCGACTGGTCTTCTAAACACGCCGCGATAACAACAACTGCCATCTTTGTGAATGGCGATGGCGTCCAAAGACAAATGTCGGTTTTAAGGATACCGGAGTGAGTTTTTAGAAGGTTTCTAACCTTTCTAATTTATTGGGATTTTATTTTGCGATGAAATGTACGTTCCGTCAATCCAATGACGACCTGGTTCCAATGGATTGGACGTCATCAACGTGATCGGTCGCTGATTCCGCTTCTTACGTGCATGCTTTTTTGGACCTTTCTTTGGTGTGGTGCTTTTTTTTTGTTCTGAAGGACTGCTAGGGTTTGGTTTTTGGGCATTTCATAATTGTAATTCCTCAACTATATGCAATAAATGCCATTTTTTTCTATGATATGTCTACAAATGACGTCTGTTTTGAAGAACGAGGAGTATCATTTAAATTTTTGTGCGTATCTACACTTCTACTTACACAATTCATTAGTTCCAGAACTTTCTATATTAAATGGTTTATTAAATTATTGAATATACCCCCCATTTAATATATCCTTCATTTAATATACCACCCCCATTTAATATACTCCCCATTTAATATACCCTCCATTTAATATACCCTTCATTTAATATACCACCCCTATTTAATATATACCCTTATATTAAATGGGGTGGGGGTATATTAAATGGGGGAATATATGGAGGGAGACTGTATGTATATCAGAATTAAATAAGTGAGAAGAACTTGAAGGAAAATGCCTGGGGGGTAAGGTTATGTATCATTTAGAAACAAAGGATGGGGGCAGAAAAGTAGTTTGTGGGAAGGCTTAGATTGCTGAAATGAGGTTAACATTAAAGATGAAACTATACACGCCTTCCTAAATGATTTAAATTGCATCAAACATGCTAAATGAACTGTCATCGATTTTAATAAAGTCAATATCCGTCACAGCATGCACTGATTTATGCACCTTGATAACAATACTGTACAATGCTTTCAATGAGGATTTCACTTCCGATAATGCATTTCAAAATAAGATCATAACCTGTCTATGAACAGGTGAAACCACGTATATATGACTTTTACACTAAAAATACTTTCTTCAATTGATTCAAATGTTTGTTACAAACACTTTGAAATGTATGCATCAATTAATAACTTTATAAAAACACCGTTCATACATGTTTACTTTGAAATGACTCATTCATGCTACTTATGGTTATCCGTGTCAGTGAAAACTTGACACCGCCTTGTTTGGAGAGGAGGAGGGCGACTTGTGGGAAAGACGGAGTCTCCTTGTCAATCACAATTAAGGAAACACGACAGGAGCGGACTGGTAGGAAAAGATCGGCCGGCGGAGACACTTTATCGGCGGCTTGTTTTTGTTGCCATACCCCGTGGTGGTCTCAGCGTCGACCTCCCACCTCTTTTTCACTATAGTCCCACCACTACCGAAACTATGAGCCGGCGCGGCGCTGTGGGACCTTCGCGTCGCGTTCCTCCAATCGGGAATCGCAGTACTTTTTCGGCTTTTAACTACTAAACGCACGACTTCCACAGAACTCGGCGCAGTTCCTAATCTTGGGTGTGTGTTATTTTTTAAGAAGAAAAGCGTTACCAAGGAGGATCATTCAACGTTTAATCAACATTTCGACACTAACAAGGCGACTTTCGAGGGACTGGCTGGTAAACTATGCCCCATTTCGAGGACACGAGAACAAAAAAAAGACGTGTTTTTTTTATTACTGAAACGTGTGCGATACAATTAATGCTTTTCTACACGATCGAGACCTCGTTTGATTGTTGTTTTTTGTTCCTAGGCGAAAAAGGACACTCCCAAAGGGGTCCGGAAAGCTCCATTAGCTCGCCGAACTCTCGGACGAGGAGCAACCCAGCGAACAGCAGCCATGAGCGGGGGAGACGTGGTGTGTTCAGGGTGGCTGAGAAAGTCTCCACCGGAGAAAAAGTTGCGACGTTACGTAAGTACTGTTTGATTTTTTCCCCACTAAATAGACAATACCTCATTGCAAT
This sequence comes from Stigmatopora nigra, assembly GCF_051989575.1. Classification (NCBI taxonomy): domain Eukaryota; kingdom Metazoa; phylum Chordata; class Actinopteri; order Syngnathiformes; family Syngnathidae; genus Stigmatopora; species Stigmatopora nigra. The sequence continues at coordinate 14,410,691 of NC_135513.1, forward strand.
GTGTTTTGTTTTATCCCTGTTGTGACTTGGCGAGTTAAAAATGGGCCGCCCCCGTTCCAAAGGGTCACTGTTTTTGTGTGGCGGGTTAAACGTAGTGTCATGGCGTTGATTTCCTCGAGCTTCGGAAGTCGAGTTGCATTTGTCCGACTTTTGTTTGCCTTGTAAACCTCTTTGAAGTGGGTGTACTTGAAGGGAGCACGTTGTTTACCTGTGAGCTTCACGGTCACTCGTATTTGGTCGCACTTCATAGTTTACCGACTTGTTGTTTACGTGTCAAAATAACCATAAATCACGAGTCTCACCGCAAATGAGGTTTTGTGTTGAAAGAAAATGTCTTGCCTGCACTTGCACACCAGCAAAATGAAGATATACATCTGTACATAGCTTTAGTGTTGCGTTCAAGACCTCACGCTACCTTTTATTTAAACTGGTTTGTGTGCGACTGCTTGGATTTGAGGGGTGTGGATTACTTTTTTGGAGGTAGTAGTTGCTTTTGTGAAGGCCAAGTGTTATGGCAGGGTATCAAATTGAAGAGTTGGAACATTTTCTTGCAGTTGTTGCAGTATCTCATCTCACCAGCAGGGCCGAAATTGTGATGTTTTACAGCAAGGGTAGGGAACCTACGGCTCGAGAGCCACATGTGGCTCTTTCCATGGGTGCATATGGCTTTCCACTAACCTGTGAGGTAAAATCTGAAAATTACTAGTGAGAGAACCAAGTCCCAAATCGACCAATAGGAGCGTCATGAATTTTGGCAACCCAACATGTGATCTAGCCATTCTTCCCTTCTCCTAACGTCACCCGATTTAGCTTGTTTTGCGTGACCAAAGCTGCTCATGTGGTCCTAATCCTCACACTACTCTGTTTGCAATTTTTGATCCAACAGCCCACCCCGGCGGGGCAAGTCGCACCTAACATATGTCATGGTTTGTCGCGTGGGGGAACAGTTGTCCTAAGTGGCTTATATGCGAGAAAATCTGTTTGACTGTCATGTATTTAATTTTTTTAATGATTGTACTAAAAATAAAACACTTCAATTTATTTTTTTACAATTTTCTAAACAAATAAACTCATTCAAAGTCCATAATTTGGTGCTCGGACGTTTGGTCGCCGGACGTTTGGTCGCCGGACATTTGGTCACCGGACGTTTGGTCACCTATCAAATGTACTTAGATATTAAACTCTCTCTTAGATATTAACCAAACATCCGGCGACCAAACGTCCGGCGACCAAACGTCCGGCGACCAAACGTCCGGCGACCAAACGTCTGGCGACCAAACGTCTGGCGACCAAACGTCTGGCGACCAAACGTCTGGCGACCAAACGTCTGGCGACCAAACGTCTGGCGACCAAACGTCAGGCGACCATACGTCAGGCGACCAAACGTCGGCGACCAAACGTCCGGCGACCAAACGTCCGGCGACCAAACGTCCGGCGACCAAACGTCCGGCGACCAAACGTCTGGCGACCAAACGTCTGGCGACCAAACGTCCGGCGACCAAACGTCTGGCGACCAAACGTCCTGTCACGCAAAATTTCACAGAAAAAGCAAAAGTGAGCCTATATTTATGTCCTTTTGCCTACTATTATTGCAAAAATAAACCATTCCATCAATAAAAAAATCATGAATTCATCCTCAAGACAAGCGTTTGCGGTCAACAACAATCAAGTATCATTCCAGTTGGCGTCATGTTCAACTCGCCGTCCCTTTAAAAAAAACGCCCGTGTAAGCGATATGCGGGTGTGCATGACCAAAGTGTGTGGCTAAAGCTAACAACGATAGCGGCCGCTATGAATATTTCATGGCTATTTGTTTGTAATGGACGTTCAATAATTAATGAGTGGCCGCCACAATCCATTTCACAGACGCACGTTCAACTTCAAAGTCAATAATTTACTCTTCTTTTTCTTAATATAATCCCCAAAAAATCAAAAAAATAAAGGAAAAATTAGCCATTGCCTGCTAACGAGAACATTCATTATCCTGTATTAATTTTTTTTAATGATCATACTAAAAATAGAAAAAAAACAATATTACATTTAATTAAAAATGTTTAAAAGCAAATAGAAAAATTATATCATGAACATTTCTTAAAAAGAATATATTTTCTAAATCTAATAAAATAACCCTCCCATCTTCACATCATGTTCTTTGACCACTTATAGTCCGCTAAATCCGGTCAACTACTACATTTTTATCTTCCCTAGCCCCCCCCCCCCCCTGAAAAACCCATTCAGATGAAGCATTGTGGGAAAAAATAGCCTGGGTGAACTCCGGCCAGATATACATGAAGCTACGCATTCCCCGCGCGCTTGTAAAAAACGGGGGTGTTGGGGAGCTACTCCTTCAACTCCATCCATCGCGGCCAGCTATGATTAACTTTGTCGTCTGGCTCGGGCGGGATGAAGAGAAGAAAAGGATGAGAAAAAAAATCTGAGCTAATGCTAGCCAACCTCCGCAAAGAGAACCAGAACAACTCTCTGTTCTGCTTTTTCTCGGTGTGTTTTTTTTTCGGCCTCTGTTCCCAGCGCCTCTTGGCAGGCGGCAGGAATGTGGGCCAGTTCACCCAAGCTTCTTTAACAAAGCAATCCCGCACATTTACCGCATATAACCCGTATTTTCTCGCATATAAGCCGCATTTTCTCTTATATGTCACATTTGCTCGCATATAAGCAGCATTTTTCGCATATAAGACTCTTTTTGCATATTAGACTCATTTTTTCGCATATTAGACTCATTTTCTCGCATATAAGACTCATTTTCTCGCATATAAGACTCATTTTCACGCATATAAGACAAATTATCCCGCATATAAGACGTATTTTGTCGCATATAAGCCACACTTTTTGCATATAAGCCACATTTTCTCGCATTGAGCTGTATTTTCTCGCATATAAGTCGCATTTCCTCGCATATAAGCCACATTTTCGCATGTAAGCCGCATTTTCTCGCACATAAGCCGCATTTTTTGCACATAAGTTGCATTTTCTCGCATATAAGGCGCTAAAAACAGCCTCTAGCTTTTCTAGGCCGCTCGGTTCTTTCTCGTGGGACGGCAACAAAACGCGCCATTGTTATTTCTGCAACGAGGGATCGCAAAGCCGCTCCCCGGCGCCCCGGCAAGCCTCGGCCGCCCCTTCCTGTGTGAGATGCTGATGGCTAACAGATGGCGGGTCAATGGGCGATGATATGGAGGAGAGAGGGTGTGGGGGGGTTGTCTTATGCACCTTTTAATAGAAAAATATGTCTAAAATAATTATTTTAATAGTTGAATCATCATTTTATACAACATGTACTCTAGTACAACTCATTTTATTTCCTTTCCTTATGCATTTTTTTGGCTGCTGTGTTTTATAGTCTGAAAAATACGGTTACCATGGCGACCAATATCCACATTTTTCCCTTATTAACATATCTTATATATTTATATATATTTTTATTTTATTTTAATATATTTATATATATTTTTATTTTATTTTAATATATTTATATATTTTTTAATTTTATTTTAATATATTTATATATTTTTTTATTCTATTTTAATATATTTAGACATATTTTTTGTAGTTATTTCTGATATTTATCATGTCACCCGCTCTCATTTGAAAGGGTTCAGCTGTTGCTGCGCAAACACTTGCGTGCAAATACAGCTGGCTCTTTAACTATGCGGCGCTGTGAGATCTGACCCTCGCCGCCGCGTCTGCATCCCCCAATTTAGCCCGCTGCCGTCAGCCGCGCGCAGCCGCCCCGCACCTGCCGCGCCACCACCATGCGCACGTTCATCCACCGTGTGATTGGACTCCAAATACGCCAAATATCAATACCAACCCGTGTCATCACCCCCAACTTTGTTTTGACTACTGGTGTCAAAGTGGTGGCCCGGGGGCCAAATCTGGCCCGCCACATTATATTGTGTGGCCCAGGAAAAAGGTCAAATAAACATTTTTTTAGATCTATAAAAAACGGAATATTCAGGACTTTTGATCCAGTTATTTTAATCAATTTATTAAAAAATATTTAGAAATAATATTTAGATTTTTTTTTAATAAATGGATTAAAAGAACTGGATTAAAAGCCCTGAATATTCAGCTTTTTATAGATCTAAAACAATGTTTTTTTTAATATATTTTTAGATTTTACAAAAAGATTTTTGAACTAAAAACACAGATAAAATTGATTAAAAAAGACAATTATTGATTTAAAAGGAGGAAAATCTGAAAATGTAATATACATCTATACTCGTCATTTTAATTTTATCATAAAGCAGAAAATCAGCACTCATTGACTTTCCCGGGCCGCACAAAATGATGCGGAGGGCCAGATTTGGCCCCCGGGCCGCCACTTTGACACCTGTGATGTATAGTATCATATATAATTAAAACAGGCATGGCATTCCGGCCTTGTCTTCAAGGTTGCGGCTTATCTGGAATGTTCTAACAACAAGCCGCAACAACAAATGCTCATTTTTAGAGCTGGATATGGCTCGTGAGCAATTTGTTCTTATTTAAGACGATTAAATATATTTCGGTTTTGATGATCTGATATGGTTAAATCTGCTAGTTGCAAGATGTCAGCCAGAAAAACCAAAAAACGTTGCATAACAACATTGTTCTATGCTTTACTACCGTTTCTATTAGCCGACATACAAGGGATTCCTCACATTCCCTTTCAACTGAAAGTGAAATGTCAGCAGAAAGAACAAAACGCCGACTTCGCGGTAGGTGTTGTCCACTTACTGGAGGTGTGTCGTGGAAGCTTTTTGGCTCGCGAACAAGCCCGGGCACGATTCCTGGCCTCGCCTCCTCAGGCTCGGTGTCAAATTTAATGGGCGGGGGCCAAATGCGGTCCTCCGCTTTACTCTGTGCGGCCCGTAAAAGTCAAATCATGTGACTTTATGTTTATTGACTGCTCAAAGTGTCCCCCTGCTGGGAGACTGGAGTTTTTTGTGATGGGCTCCAGCACCCCCGCGGACCTTGTGAGGGTAAGAGGTGGTGAAAATGAAGGGAGGGGATTTTTGGAGGAGCTATATTGAGGCTAAAAGTATTGATTCATTTTTTAAAATGGCAATTTTGTTTTTTATTTTAAAAGAACATTGAGCTTTTAAGTTGGTTTAGCCCCGCCCACCCCCTTGTTATATCTCCAGCTCCATTTGTTTGAAAGGACAAGCCCCGCCCGCTAATTCAATCATGGCCAAGGCAACCTCTCACCCACTGCCAAATTGAATTTTGATTTCTTTTTATTGAAATTATTGGATTAAAGGCAGAGCTCAGATCAGTTAAGGTCCAAATTAGTTCACTTGAAAACAGGATGGCAAAATGGCCAATCAGAAATCAGTATTTTTTTGCGGATCTTTATTGTGGAAAAACAATTGTATTTATTTTTATTTTAGGTGTTCATTCATGTCTGCCTTTGGCTATGTTCCAATTTTTGGTCTAAGCTAAACTACTTTATCCTCACTAGGGTCACAGGGGGTGACGTAGCCTATCCCAGCTGACACCCTGAATCAGTGTCCACCCATTCACAGTGCATAATTAGATGAATAACCGATGACTCCGTACCAAAGGGCAATTTAGAGGACTGGTGTCAAAGTGGCGGCCCGTGGGCCAAATTTGGCCCGCTGCATCAATTTGTGTGGTCCGGGAAAATAAATCATGAGTGCAGATTTTCTGTTTTAGGATCAAATTCAAATGAAGAGTATAGATGTATATAAAATTTCCTGATTTTCCTCCTTTTAAATCAATAATTGTCATTTCTCGCATTCCGTCTTGGACCTTCCGGGACCTTCCATGAAAGTAGGGAGGGTGCAGTATTTGGCACGTGGGCGTCGTTTAGCCCATTCGTACCTTCGGTATTTCTGCTCGCTTATCTCGACGGGGGTAACCGTTTTTGTACGTCGCCGGCGCACGTGGCGAAGGGTTTCGGTTGGGCGATGGTTGCCAGGGGAGGCGGCGTGGGTTATTTTCAGTCCATTGTGTCTACTTCCTGTGGGTCAAGGGTTATTGGAGCAGGGTGTTGTAGACTGGACGGGAGTATAAAAAAAAAAGGGGAGGGGAGGGAAGTAGGCGCTCGCTCGGCAGGAAGTACGGCCACACTCGACAAAATAAGGCGGGGGCGGGGCCTACTTTGCTCGCCGCTGTTGAATTTTGCGCTCGGACTAAGCTGACAATCTAAGGATCGTTGGAGAAATGACTAGTAAGTCCTCGTTTGTTTGTCGTTTTCTGAAACTTGGGAGGTTATTTTTTAATGGTTGTTGTAGTTGTTCGAGGAGGGTGAAAAAGTCGCGTTTTGAGTGGATGGCGGCGACTTGTTTGTCTCGGGAGGGGTGGGGGCGACCTTGGATATCGCCACGTGAGTGTCCTCGGACCTCCTTCCGAAGTAGGAGACGAAAACTTTATGGGGTAAAGTTAGTCTGTGTACATTCAGTGGGATTCATTTAAGTTAATATTGGTGAGAAGTTAATGTATTAAGTTCATTTTTTTTCAAATTTTTGGTCAAGTGGTCAAAAAAGATACACTTTTAAAAATTTTTTTTTTTTAAATCGGATTATTTTTGTTAATAATGACCAAAACATTTCATTTAATTCAAGCTTTAAGTCAAGGGAGTCCAAAATGCAGGTTGTCCTGCCCGGCAACCACTTTCGAGCTCATTCATTCGTTAGGTGTTGTCCATTGGTAATAATGAGCATCTAAACATTTCATTGAATTCAATGGAGTTCAAAATGCAGGTTGTTCTGCCCGGCAACCACTTTCTAGCTCATTCATTCGGTAAGTCAAGTCTATTATTTATTACTCATTTATTGATGATTTAATTCTTAGTTATTGATTTTATTTGTCTGTTCTTGTTGTAGTTATTTGTACACTTTCTTACTTATTTTACATTGTTGACTACTGATTGATTATTATGAGTTATTACTATTTATTTATTAGATATTGTTATTATTTATTCATCGGTCAGTTTGTTGTTATGTGTGTACTTTGTAGTAACGCTTTAAATCTAATTATACTTGTATACTAATAACACTAAAAGCATTCAATTCAATACCTAATTTTTTGTTGCCAGGTAGATTAGCTTTAGCATTATGAGCTAACGATTCAATTACTGATTGTTTGTTGCTAGGTTGATTAGCTTTAGCATTATGAGCTAACGATGCGATTACTTATTTTTTGTTGCTAGGTAGATTAGCTTTAGCATTATGAGCTAACTGAATGCATAGATGACAAAATGAAGCAAAACAGGACACTTTTTAAATTATTTTTTTATTTTTTTACTGATAACCAGGAAGATGAAAAGTGCTAACAACGTGGAAACTTCCACAAAGGGATGTTATTTTGTCCACTCGTGTCTTTTTTTTTCTTTCTTTTCCTCTTTCGCAACCGACCGGCGACGCGGACATTTCTAGAGCGAGACGCTCAAGCTTTAAGACTCGCTCGGATGTGACGATGTCGCCCCGCGTTAATGTTTAAACCCCAGTTAATACTTTACTCCCCGCCTCCAATGCCCGCAGGTTTTTTTCGGGCGAGCTAACGGACCACAACGGGCCAAAAAAATCAAGCGCTAACGTCAAGAAGACGCCACTTTTTAGTCGTCCTCGTTCTTTGCGCTTCTTCTTCTTCTGTGTTTTGTTTTATTTTCTGGCGACCAATCTGACGAGTGATTGGAAGTGTTTAGCCCCGCCCCTCAAAGATGAAAAGGCATTTTGAAGTGGGTTTAGTGGATGGTTCAAATTGATTTTTTGACTTACTGGTGGACTTGTACTTTGGAGACGGATTTGTTGTTGTTGTTTTTGGGGCAAGAAATCTGTTGTGGTAAGTTTCATTAAGTTTTATTAATTTTTAAATGGAAAAACTAAGGGATGTTTTGGGTGCTGTTGGTTTTAATGATGGTTTCATTTTGGTAAATTTGAATTGAATTTTTATCGATAAATGGAGCTTTTTTGGGGATCATTTTCCTCATTTTTATGCCCATTAGTGTAAATAGAAATATATGTACGCTGCTTTGGAATGATTGTCTTTTTTATGCTCCTTTATGCTTAATATTAGATAATTTCATTTTTAAGCCCTGATCTTTTTATTTATTTATTTTTTTACCCATTTTGATGTAGAAAATACTTTTCTATCTTTTTTCCTTTGAGATGGTGGTGAAAATCCCCCAAAAAGTACCTCCATCAGATCGTAAACTCGTATACATAATACACTGAACAATTTTGCCTCATTTTATATTTATCGTGAAAACTTCAAAATCAAATGAATTGCTTTTTTTTAATGAATTCAATTTGAATATTTGGATGACAAACAGCTTTTATAAGCATTTAGAATGTTTTTCAAAAACTTGATAGACAAACAAACTCCCTTTACTTACCTAAAAATTGACCCAGATCTGTCAAAACCATATTTTTAGCCTGTCTATTTATAAATTTCTAAACGGAATGACCGCAAGTCAAAAATGTCTTCCCCAATTATGTCATTAAATCCGACAAAACGACCAACTATGACTAATTAAGCACACCTCGTGACCTCAGTTTGTTTATCTTTTATAGGGCAAGTGACTATTTTTCATCATGAAACATAATAATCCACTATAGTTAGCGACCAATCTGGGGTCAGGTGTTCGTGTGGGAATCCCACAGCTGCACTTGAAAGGCCACCGCCGCTCGGTAAGCCGATTGAACGTTGTGGCTACGGCGGCGGCAGCTTTCAAGGTAGATAACAAGCTAGTTTTGATGACTGCTTACAAATCCCGAATCGGACCCCCCCTGGCGGACCACAGGCACAGGAAGTCAGGTCAGGGACTCAGTCGCATTGCGCCGCCAGATGAGCCTCGAAGGTGTAAACAAATAGCGTGTGGCGACCATGTTTGGTTAACAAAGAAATCAAAGACACACATCATACAATGTTGCCAAATAAACACGACGACGCAGGCGCTGCTAGCGTTTTGGGATTTTTCCGCATATTTTTTTGCACACCTGATTTTCTGGAAGTATTATAGAGGGAAAATAAAATATATAATTTTTTTTCCCACCAATTTAATTAAAGCTATTATAGCAATCTCTCGATTATCATTTTTTTCCCACCTGTTATTAATTATTTAATGTTTTCTTGTTTTAAGTAAAAACACTTTTTAAGCTACTAATGGAAAAAAGTTTTTATGTATATATATATGTATATGTATGTATATGTAAAGTATATAAATGTATATATATGAATATATATTTCTGTGTATATATATATATATATATATATATATATATATATATATATATATATATATATATATATATATATATATATATATATATATATATATATATATATATATATATATATATATTTATTTTTTTTTTTTTAAATTTATTTATTTATTGTTGTTCATTCATTTTCTGAACTGCTTATCCTCACAAGGGTCACGGGGGGTGCTGGAGCCTATCCCGACTACCTACGGGCAGCAGGTAGATGCCCAGCCAATCACAGGAGACGAGGAAACAAATGACAACCAATCAAACCAGGCAATTTAGAGTTTTCAACTCGCTAGCTTAGCATTTTTGAAATTGGAGTACCCGGACAAAACCCACGCAAAGTCCACACAGTAAGAACCCACCTGTGATTGAACCCACCACCCCAGAACCGCGAAACTGAGCTGTTAGCTAGTTAGCGGCTAGCCCCGCGACTCGTCTAATTGAAATATGATTGACAGGATTGACGGAAGTCCCCCCCTCCTCCGCCGCCCCATGATGCGGAACCCAAAGGCCGTGGGTTCGATGGCGCCGGCCGGGTGTAAAAATAGTCACGGGCGCAAGAATCTCAGTCACGTGGCGCAAACAAAGGCGGATTTATAAAAGCGGCGCTAGCGAGTACAGGCGCGCTTTTGTGCCTTCCCTTGGGCAGAGCGCTCTTTGTTCCCGCGCAGACCGACTGACCCCAACGTCAGGGCGCAACACTTGTGTACCGCGTCGCCCATTGGCCCCGTCGCGTTTCGACACGCCGATCGCGCCGGAGCCCGCCAAGGTTGCCGAGGTTGGCGAGGTTGTTAACTATTTACCACTTTGGCTCGCGTCACCAAATTCATATTTCGTAGTTTAAGTGTGGCGGACACGTGGCTCTCGAGCCCCATGCGGCTCTCAGCCAAAATTGTCCCTTAGCATATTTAGTGTATATTATGGCTCGTTTAATGTTATTTTTCGATTTTCTTAAAACACTTTCAAATTTATTTGGGCCAATTAAAAACATAATAAATTAGATATTAAAAGTAATATGACAGATTGGATTTTTAGGTTATAAAGGGAGTCCTAGAATCCCAGAGTTTAATTTTTTTGCCAAATTTCATTTTCTTCTTTTTATTCTCTTTTAAAACAATGTCAAATTTGTCAGTGTGAATTAATAAGACATAATAAATTAGATATTAAAAATAATTTGACAGATTGGATTTTTTTTATGATTTTTAGGATTATTTCTTTATCTGGGCCCAATATAAACAATTAATAAATGTTATTTAAAAATAATTTGGCACATTGGATTTATGATTTTTGGGATTATTACTTCATCTGGGCCTATTATTAACAATTGATAAATGATATTTAAAAACTAAATTGGCAGAAGTGTTTTTTTAAATGTAATCCTACAGTTTAACATATACTTTCTATTATTATTATTGTTTTTTAAACCATTCCATTTTTTTCTGAAAGCTAATTTAAAAAATATTGATCTTAATATTATAGTTATCGCAAATAATGTTCTATCCAGATTGCCCAACGCGAATGGCGGCTCAATACACAATTTCAACCGCAAATCTCTTTTCACTTGATCGGCGCGAAAATGCTAATGGCTCTATCAGGAAGTCCACTTTTGTTATCGTCACAGCTGAGTGATTTTAGAGCGCGAGATGTTGTCATTAGCATTTAGTGCACTTTAGCTTGCATTAAAGCATCCCAAACGCGCGCCATGGCTCTTTAGCCAGACCGTTAAATCGTAGCTAAAGCGCTATATAGTCCTTATTTTTGGAAAGTTCAACCCAAAATACGCTAAAAAAACGCAAATACTCCCCATAGAAGCCTCTAATTTGAACTTGTACATTACAATCTCATATTCTTAAATATTTATGACCCACTTTTCCTTTTGTATTTCCACGTTAAAACCATTAAAAATTGGTCTATGTACTCTTCTTCTTTTTCTATTTAGTCATGCGCCCTCTGCTGGCTAATATATGATTTGTTTTTGCTAAAAAAACGCAAAACTACCGATAGAATCCCCTAATTTGAATTTGTACATTACAATCTCATATTCTTAAGTATTTATAACCTACTTTTACTTTTGTATTTTCACATTAAAACCATTAAAAATTGGTCTATGTACTCTTCTTCTTTTTCTATTTATTCATGCGCCCTCTGCTGGCTCATGTACGTTATTTTTTTAAGAAAGCTGATAGCAACATGACATTTTTTTTGGTCAAATTTTAATAGCCATAGATCAGCGCTAATCTTGATATCTTATTTTTGACTACGCCTTGACAGGATTCTATTATTTGTTATTATCTATGTGTCAAAAATCCTTTAGCCACACCCCCCTCTTGTTAATAACGTGACTCACACCCATTGGCATCTCCCCCCTGACCCCAGTTGACCTCGCACCCTCAATACGCCTTCTGTGTTTGGCCCCCCTCGGGGTGTCGGAGCCGGGCGGGACCAGAGGGTGCCGTATTCACGTTTTTAGGCTTATCGGGAGACATGGAGGAAACGGGGGGCTATGGGTTTGGGGGTCCGCAGATACCCGAGACGCGATGGACAGAAGTTGGCGCTGTGTTTAAACGAGTTAATCTGGAGATGAAGGATTAAAAAGGAAATTTTGGGGTTTTTTTTTTTGCTGTTTTTGGCGGGTTTTTGGGGATTTTCAACAGGAGGTATGTAGAAAAATGGCGCTCTAGTGGAGTTTTTTCGTAAAATTTCAAGTTGTGGCGTACAAACAAACAGATGCGCAAAAAAATCATATCAGACATGCCTGATTTTTTTGCTGGGTTTTTGGGGATTTTCAACATGTAGAAAAATGGCACTTGGATTGGAGGTTTTTTTTGTATTGGCGGTTGTTTTAGAGCCCAATTGGCTATACAATTCCAAGTTTTGTGTGGCAACAAGATGTCATCTTTTTCAAAGAAGCAGTAAAAAACAAACAGATGCGCAAAAAAAACATGTCAGATGGTCCTAGATTGTTCTTTTGTGGACCGCATTTGGTTCGTTGTGTTCCAAGTTGCCAGATTTTGCAATACAAGGGAAAACAATGGGCGAAAATTTTGACCTAAAAACTTAAAATTGGAATTTGGATGAAATTAATGACGACAGTACTTTGTTTATACTTGTTTCCCCGCATTGTATACTGCAAGTTTTTGATATATTTTTGTCAACCAATGATTTTAGTTACTTGGTATTACTGATTGCTGCCAAAAATGCTTTATTTGAAGCTATATTAATCCAAAAACTGTTAGTTTATTACAATAAGTGCTGATTTTCCCATTTTTACAGAAAATGAAGGTACTCCAATCCAACTCATATATTTTCATTCCTTTCATTATACATTCTTTGGCTACAGCCATCCATACTCATGTGCGACTTATAGTCCGAAAAATACGAATGATAAATTTTAAATTGTAAATATCAAATAGAAAATATCAAAAATCGGACTTTATTAGGGACAAATATCCTCAAAATTTCCGTTTTACATAACTGCTTATGGCAACCGACCTTGTAAACTATGGCACAAAGTGTGTGTTATTGTTATTGTGTGGAAGGGAGAAAAGGGGAGTGGCTTTCTTGCTCTCTGGTTGCACCGTGCTACGTAAAACGAGCATTTCAGGTCAAGTTACCCAACAACCCCCCCCCCTTTCTACTCAGTGATGCAAAAAGGGACATTTAGCTAAGGTTACAGCGAGGCCACGCTTCAAGCAGCCAGGGGAATGTAGACCACTAGCTAGCTAGATAGCTAGCTTGGATCAAAACAACTCCAACTGGAAGCTAGCTGAACTGGAAAACTGGCCTGTGAACTATTTTGCACCAATTGGAAACAAAGCATACCTTTCAAATTCTATGTTTTCACGTGTTTTATGCCCTATTTGATCATTTCAAATTGTGTATAACGCAAAAAAATATCCATAATATTTATATATAAATATATATGGATGGGAAATGGTCTCCAGTCAAATCATAACGCTATTTGATTTTGTATTTTGTTTTCTTTAGGCATGGAAGAAGCGGTGGTTCATGCTTCGCAGCGGCCGCTTGACGGGCGACCCGGACGTGCTGGAGTACTACAAGAATGACCACGCCAAGAAGCCCATTCGTGTGATCGACCTCAACTTGTGCGAGCAGGTGTGTTTGCTTTTCATACTAAGTGCCACCTCTACTTCCAAAGCAGCCCATATCTGCTCACTCCACTTCCAAATTAGCCCAAATTTGCTACCTCTACTTTCAAAGTAGCCCATATCTGCTACCTCTACTTCCAAATTGGCCCATATCTGCTACCTCTACTTACAAAATAGCCCATATCTGCTATCTACATCCAAAACAGCCCATGTCTGGTACCTCTACATCCAAAACAGCCCATGTCTGGTACCTCTACTTCCAAATTATCCCATATCTGCTACCTCTACTTCCAAATGATCCCATATCTGCTACCTCTTCTTCCAAAATAACCCATGTCTGCTACCTCTACTTTCAAATTAGCCCATCTCTGGTAACTCTACTTACAAATGATCCCATATCTGCTACCTCTACTTACAAAATAGCCCATGTCTGTTAAATCTACTTCCAAAGTAGCCCATCTCTGGTACCTCTACTTACAAATTATCCCATATCTGCTACCTCTACTTACAAATTATCCCATATCTGCTACCTCTACTTACAAAATAGCCCATCTCTGGTACCTCTACTTCCAAATTATGCCATAACTGCTACCTCTACTTCCAAATTATCCCATATCTTCTACTTCTACTTCCAAATTAACCCATATCTGCTACCTCTACTTCCAAACCACCCTATGTCTGTTACCTCTACTTCCAAAGCACTATGTCAGCAGTCCGTATATTTGACGGCATTGTTTTCCATGAAGACTCAAGCACTCCCAATTGTCCTCTTTCGTCAGGTGGATGCCGGGCTGACGTTCAACAAGAAGGACCTGGAGCACAGCTTCATCTTTGACATCAAGACCATCGATCGTGTCTTCTACCTGGTGGCAGACACCGAGGAGGAGATGAACAAGTGGGTGCGCTGCATCTGCGACATCTGCGGCTTCAACCCCACCGACGACGGTATTTATCACTATCATTATTTCCCAGATTTTCTTCTAAAGGGCTAGTACACCAATAAAATATGATGTTGAAGAATATCATCAAAAAAAGCTTACCGATGGTATTCCACCTCTCTTTTTGGAGGCGGACCTTTTCCGATTGTTGTATTTCGAACCTATTTTTGTTAACCTTCTCAAACGCGGGTCGAAAGCGGGAGTGTGAAAGTGTGTGGGAAACAGATCTTCTCGCACATCGCCTTCAATTGCACTTCTCACAAAAGAATGTCCTTGGCGCTCTTATTTTTTCACTCGTCTCCGCGTTGCTAACGCGCAACAGTCACGTTGACGATACAAGACAGCGGCCTACAACTGCTATGAAATGGTCAGCGTGCCCCAAAAAATGCAGTTTTACTAATATTAATAAATAACAATAATGATAACAATTTGCCTCTGCATAGTTGAAACCAATCCATTGAAAACACAAGTTAACCCTCGTGGTTTTTATCGTGTAATGAGTTGGAATATGAAATTGAAAGTGGGTTATGGTAGGGAAAAAATCCTTTAAAAAATCCCTTAAAAATATTATTTAATCTCTTAACTGTGAGGCCAGCACGCTAACCACAATGCACTATGTTGCCCTATTTACTATTGATAAATATCAATATCAATAAATACATTTTTATTCATTTTAAGGTACATTTTTGTAAATTAATTAATCAGATTTTTTGCTCTGACCGCCTTACCTTTGCTTATCAATTTTTACAGATTTATGTGTCCAAAATATGGTTTGCTATAATTTTAAAGTCACTTAATGTAGTATATATATGGATAAATGAGATATCAATAAATACATTTTTATTCATTATAAGGTAAAAAAAATAATTTAATTAAATGTGGTCTTTTGCTATGATATATTTTTGTCCAAAATATGTTTTGCTATAATTTTATAGTCAATTAATGTATTATTTTGTCGCATTTTTATCCAAAACGCAAAATCTGTCCTATTTAGCTCCTACAAAAAAAATCAATTTTGCTTTCCCAACCTTTTGTTCCACGACCATTAATTTCCCTCCCTACTTATCCTCACAAAGCTCGCGGGGGTGCTCCACCCCATCACAGCCCACTACTATTACCACCATCACATTTCCAAAAGTTCAAAAATAACCACCACTTTGTCCCATCTTTCTTTTTTAAGAGGCCGCAAAAGCTGCTCAGCAGTCATCCATCGGGGGTCCGGCGGCCGACACCCCCCCACACATGGGGGCCACGCTCACCGCTGTACCGCCCCCCTACCAGCCCGTCAGCGTGCGGCATCTGGACTCGCAATCCAGCACGGAGGAACCTCAAGATTATTTGTGGCTCTCCAACTGTGAGAGCAAAAAGCCTGACAGGTGAGACCATCACCTTGCTCAGTTTTTCCTTATCCTTCCACTATTTTTTTATTATTTTTTTAAACATAACCTGGCCTAGCTCGGTGACGATTGGCCGGGAGGAGTATTTACTCCTGGAGGAGTGCGAGAGTAGGACTGCAGTTCCTCTGCAGACTTCTTTGTGAGTGGCCGGCTTGAAAAGCAACCTGCTTTTTTTGCGGTGTTTTACCCACTCAAAATACCCTTTAAAAAACCCACCAAGTCTCACACGCATGTTTTGAAAATTAACCCACTGTGGTGCCATTTAGGATTTTTTAATTTCGGATTTTGTCGGATTTATTCCGATTTTTTTGGTCAAAAAAGGCATTTAAAAAAAAACAAAATGCTATTTGTTTTTTTTTTTTTGCCTTAAATCTGCTTGCACAAATCCGTTTTACTTATTTAAATAATTGTCCGCCATTAGTGTACGTCCCTGAGTTAAATCTGCTTCCCTTCCGTGTTTTTTTCTCTCAGATCCCACACGGAATGTTCCAAGTCTACCTCCTCCGAGACGGACCTGAACGACAACCTCCCGCCGCACTGGACGCCCACGTCGTCCACGTCGTCGGCCAAGCACGGCTCGCAAAACGGCTTCTTCGGCCCGGCCTCCGCCTCGTCCCTGTACGACTCGCCCCCGTCCCGGGGCGCCTCCCTCCTGAGCGACAATGGCCTTTACTACTTACCCCGCAGCTACTCTCAGGTAGGCATATATCTATATACTATGTTTGTATTTATATATATGTATGTATGTGCATATATTTTATGTATATATATATATATATATTATATATATGCATGTGTATGTGTATATGTGTGTGTGTGTGTATGTATGTATATGTATGTATATGTGTGTGTATGTATGTATATGTATGTATATGTGTGTGTATGTATGTATATGTATGTATATGTGTGTGTATGTACATATGTATGTGTATGTATTTGTATACTTGTATGTATATGTATACTTGTATGTACATATGTATGTGTATGTATGTATGTGTATGTATATGTATACTTGTATGTACATATGTATGTATATGTATACTTGTATGTATATATACATGCATGTATATATGTATGTATATATGCATTTATATGTATACTTGTATATATATGTATACTTGTATGTATATGTATACTTGTATGTATATGTATACTTGTATGTATGTATGTATATACATGTATACTTGTATGTATGTATATACATGTATACTTGTATGTATGCATATACATGTATACTTGTATGTATGTATATACATGTATACTTGTATGTATGCATATACATGTATACTTGTATGTATGCATATACATGTATACTTGTATGTATGTATGTATGTATATACATGTATACTTGAATGTATGTATATACATGTATACTTGAATGTATGTATATACATGTATACTTGAATGTATGTATATACATGTATACTTGAATGTATTTATATACATGCATACTTGAATGTATGTATATACATGCATACTTGAATGTATGTATATACATGCATGTATGTATATACATGCATGTATGTATATGCATGTATGTATGTGCATACATGTATGTATGTGCATACATGTATGTGTATACATGTATGTATGTGTATACATATATGTATGTGTATACATGTATGTATGTGTATACATGTATGTATGTGTATACATGTATGTATGTGTATACATGTATGTATGTGTATACATGTATGTATATATGTATGAATGTGCATGTGTATACATGTATGTATGTGTATACATGTATGTATATATGTATGAATGTGCATGTGTATATATGTATGAATGCGCATATGTATGTATATGTATATTCCTATACATATGTGTATATATGATTATTTAAGATTCCATCAATGTGATTTCCGGCAATTGTGCCCCTTATGGCCAGGACACCGTACTGCTCCCAAAGTCGGCCTCGTCCCCGACGGCTCAGGCGGAGGCAAACGGCGACGGGTCCGAGCTCTACGTCTTCAACACGCCCTCGCGGAAGGCCTCCATGGAGACGCAAATCCGCAACCTGTCGGTCAGCTACGACATCCCGCCCACGCCCGGAGCCAACGCCACCTACCAGGTACCGCGCACCTTGTCGTCGTCGGAGAGCACCGGGGACGTGGTGCCCCCTCCCAGGCCTCCCAAGCCCCCCTCCGGACCCCCGCCGGCCCCCGCCGATCGCTCCCCCACGGACACTTATTACGTGCCCCGCTCGGCCTCGGAGACGGACGGAAACTACTGCGTGCCCACTAGTGGCGGGAATAAAGCGCTTCGCAGCAACACCATCGGAACTGTCGACTGTTCACGTATACGTAAAGGTTTGTTCGTTTTTTGGCTTTCCTCAACTTTGTGTTATCCTTAACTTTATGCAGTATATATACATATGTATATGTACATATGTGCATATGTATATATGTGTATATGTATATCTATGTGTATGTCCATATATATATATGTAGATGTATATATGTATGTGTATATGTGTATAGGTACATATATACATATATACATATATACATATATACATATATACATATATACATATATACATATATACATATATACATATATACATATATACATATATATATACATATATACATATATACATATATACATATATACATATATACATATATACATATATACATATATACATATATACATATACACATATACACATATACACATATACACATATACACATATACACATATACACATATACACATATACACATATACACATATACACATATACACATATACACATATACACATATACACATATACACATACACATATACACATATACATATACACATATATACATATCTACATATATGCATATATACATATATACTACATATACAAATATTTTACATATATACTACATATATACTACATATATACATATATACTACATATATACATATATACTACATATATACTACATATATACATATATACTACATATATACATATATACTACATATATACTACATATATCCACATATACTACATCTATACATATATACTACATATATACACATATACTACATATATACATGTATACTACAAATATACTACATATATACACATATATTACATATATACTACATATATACATATATACTACATATATACATATATACTACATATATACACATATACTACATATATACTACATATATACACATATACTACATATATACATGTATACTACATATATACACATATACTACATATATACACATATATTACATATCTACATGTATACTACATATATACACGTATACTACATATATACATGTATACTACATATATACACGTATACTACATATATACATATATACTACATATATACACGTATACTACATATATACATGTATACTACATATATACACGTATACTACATATATACATGTATACTACATATATACACGTATACTACATATATACATGTATACTACATATATACACGTATACTACATATATACATGTATACTACATATGTACATCGTGCGGCCAAGGATGATACTGTATATGTAGATATGTGTATATATTTATGTATATGTATATATACATATATATGTATTTATGTGTAAATATGTATGTGTATATAATATGACTTGATCCGATTTTTTTCCCTAATCTTTAATGGTCCATTTTTTTGTCTTCATCTCAAAATGTGGAAATGAGCATTTTATGTTTTACGCTCTCCTAAAATTTCTTGCTATCTTCCTCCCTCTTCTTCTTTCTCCCTTCTGGCGATAAATGTCACATGAGTGTTGTTGATGGCATATGAGCTGTCTGAAATATCAACTCCCATCATCTGTGCTTTCAAGGTGCTAGCAAAAAAAAGAAAAAATACTGCACCAATGCCACTATACATGTACCCGACCGGTACTATTCATTATTATTAATATTGTTATTTCTTTTTAGTTTTTGGTTCTCAAGACTGCTACGACATTCCCAGATCATTCCCGTCGGACAAGAGCTGCTCATTTGACTTCAATGAAAGTTTCAACAGCTACTTTGTGAGTTACATCTTCATTTATCGACTGGGAGTCCTTGTTATGTACATAACAGCGCCACCGTGCGGCCAATTATGAAATAACTACTTTGATAAATCATGTAGTGTTTAAAAAGTGTGACTGCTGAGCTTTTTCAGTGAAAAAAGTAGTATTTCCTGAAAATGATGAATTTTTGTAATATAAAATGAATTATAAGGTAAAATAATAATATTTTTTTTTATGTTTCGACTTCATCAACATTATAAAGTATATTCAGTTATTAAAGTTTTTATTAGTTTTATAAGTTATTATTAAGTTATATTTATATTAGAAAAAAGGAGACTTTCGAGCTTTAGAAAATGTAATTGTAATGCTTTTTTTTTTTAAATTTCTACTTTTTTATTTCTACTTTTTTTAAATTAAAAAAATATACAATAAAAAAGAAACATTTTAGTGTTTATATGGGCAGGTAGCATTTGGAGAGAAAAAAGAAACAATTAATTAACTACCAAAATGAATGCAATTTTTCACATTTTAGAAAAACAAAGGCATGATGCCAGTTGGCAGTCAATCAACAGAAGAAATGGACCAGAATTACGTTCCCATGAGCGCCAACTCGCCATCCCAGCATCACTCGGGCAGTCTGTCGGAAGCCACGCACGAGACCAACTACGTTCCCATGACGCCCGGCACCATGGAGTTCTCCTCTCTGGGCAAACAAGTGCCTCCCCCCGCCCACATGGGTTTCCGTTCCAGTCCCAAGACGCCGCCGCGGAGGCCCATGCCCGGCGACTGTCAGCCTCCGCCCGTGGACCGCAACCTCAAACCCGATCGCAAAGGTGGGATTTCCAAATTCTAATTTGCTGTCATTCATTGAACATTGAACACATACTGGTTTCATTAAAAAAAGAAATAAAAAAAAGTCCATCTGTCCACAAAGACACCTCCGAGGACTCGCCGTCCATGCACAGCTGCGATGTCAGCTTTTGTGTGGGAAGCATGTTTTTTTTTTTTCCCGCGTCGCCGTGGCAATGGTCTCAAGGCGGGCCCAGCCATGACCGGACGTTTGGTAGCCCAGACGTTTGGTAACCCGGATGTTTGGTAGCCCGGACGTTTGGTCGCCCGGACGTTTGGTAGCCCGGACGTTTGGTCGCCCGGACGTTTGGTCGCCCGGACGTTTGGTCGCCCGGACGTTTGGTCGCCCGGACGTTTGGTCGCCCGGACGTTTGGGCGCCCGGACGTTTGGGCGCCCGGACGTTTGGTCGCCCGGACGTTTGGTCGCCCGGACGTTTGGTCGCCCGGACGTTTGGGCGCCCGGACGTTTGGGCGCCCGGACGTTTGGTCGCAGAAGGTTTGGTCGCAGGACGTTTGGTCGTCCGGACGTTTGGTCACCCGGACGTTTGGCAACATGACAGAGTTTACTGTTGAAACCAGCTCTCAAAATCATATTCATGAGAGTTTAATATCCAAGTACTGTTTAATATCGAAGTACTGTTGAAACCAGCCCTCAAAATTATATTCATGAGAGAGAGTTTTATATCTAAATATCTACTGTTTTCAAGAGTACTTAATATTAAACTTTCTCATGAATCAACAGTAGATATTTAGATATGAAACTCTCTTTCATGAATATAATTTTGAGAGCTGGTTTCAACAGTACTTAGATATGAAACAGTACTTAGATATGAAACAGTACTTAGATATTAAACAGTACTTAGATATGAAACAGTACTTAGGTATTAAACTCTCTCTCATGAATATAAATTTGAGAGCTGGTTTCAACAGTATACTCTCGGTCACCATTTGCCCAGCGACCAAAATACCGTCGACCAAAAGTCCAAGCTTTGCATTGTGGGGAAGTTGGTATTGTTGTGATTTGAAATGACAACGTCTTCTTTTTTTGCCAATCAGGTCAGAGTCCTAAAGTAATAAGAGCAAAGGGAGTCGCTCTGGAGCGAACCGACTCCCAAACCGTAGGCGAATTCCCGCGGGGACGACGCAAGGGTATGTACTCCTTCCATGTACTTCACTGTCACTCAATTTTGTCCCCCATTTTGAACATTAAAAAAAAGAGAAACTCACAAAGACGTGAGATTTTGGGGCATGTAGGCCACAAAATTCTTCTCTGTGACCTTTAAACTTTGACCTTTGACCCCGAGATTGATTGGTCTTTTTTGCCCTGTTTTAGGGAAACCCGCCCCACTGGAAATCAAACCACTACCCGAATGGGAAGAGCCCTGCACGCCCGTTCGCTCGCCCGTCACTCGCTCTTTTGCCCGAGAGTAAGTCTGCAACTTTTTCATTAAATTTTTAAAAAAAAAAAAAATTTATATATATATATATATATATATATATATATATTTATATATACATGTATATATATTTTTTAATTTTAATTAGAATGGTGTAAAAAAATAAGGGTGTGTTCACACAATTCAGATAAAATTTAATTTCCACCCAATTTAATGTCACGTGACGACATTTTCAACCAAAAATAAGATAATTGGCAAAATTTAATGTGTACTTTGATATTATTTTGTCATTATTTGGTATTTTTAATTCATATGAAGATATTTTTATTCATGGATGAGTATGTCTATTCTACTTTATTGTTTTTTACATTTGTTTTTATATCATTACAGTTATGTTTTTATCCGTTTGCATTTAACTACTCAGATTTTTTGCTGTTTTTCAACATTTAATCATTTAATGCTTCATTTTGAACAATTAGGGGTTAAATATATATTGTGAACACACCTTTTTAAAGCTGTAGACGCCATTTTTAGTAGACACTAACCCTCACGCATGTAACACTTTGTGTGGGTTTTTTCTGGGTGTTTTTTGGGGTAATTTTTTGGGGGATTTTTTATTTTTTTATTTTTTTTTGCAAACATTGAACATTGTGAATGGTGCCCAGTCTCTCTAGGTTCCCCATGCCCGCCCGGCCCCCGTCGGTGCATAGCACCGCCTCCAGCACTGACTCGGAGGACAGTGATGAGAATTATGTAGCCATGCTCTCTAATATGAAGAACCAATCTGACGAAGCAGTATGTAACACACAACGAAGACACTCTTTTTCCACTTTCAACCTCTTTTTGATTATTTGCGGACCCGATTAGACGTTTGTCGCAACGCAAATTTCCAGGCGCATTCGTTTTCTGTAAAAAAAAATGTTCAAAAATTTGTTCCAAAAATTTTTCAAACATTTTTTTTTGAACAAAAATGGCAGACGTAAGAAACTAAAATTTGATCATTATATTCCCTTCAGTTTTTATTCAAATATATTAAAATGCTGAATATTTCCCCCTTTTTTTCTCTTTAAAAAATGTATTTATCTTCAATAATGATAATTTAAAACAAATACAGTTTTCATCTCTTTAGTTTATATTAAAATTACAATGCAGAATATTTCCTTTTTTCCTTTTTTTTTTTAAAAAAATGCCCTTATTTAATCTTAATTCAAAAAAATATGCAAAATATTTCCCTTTTTATTGTTTTTTAAAATAGTTTTTCCCTCATTTAATAATAACCAAAAAGCTCATATTTTCTGTCTTCTTCCATTTTGCGTTTAAAAAATATATGAAGAAAATAAGCTAAAATAATTACTTTCTCGGATGTACCACCATTTTTTTAAAGTTAAAAAATTGTCAATTTAACACAGACCACCTATATAAAAAATCTCCATTCACTAAAGGACAGAACACAAATTAATTTTATTTTTAGGCATACAAAAACAATCCCTGAAAGTCCCAATTTGAACATTTCCCAGCATTTCCCTGCTCATCTCCCAAAGCCCCGGATGGACTCCTCCCCTTTTATTCCCCTTCCTCTTTCTGTTCTTCTTTTCAGGTTTTCAGTTCAAGAAATGTTTCTCCCTTAATTGGATGTCTTTTAACTCATTCACTGCTGTTGACTGCAATGCTGCTTTCAGGAACATCACGTTTTTTAGACTACTTATTTTTTTCACGCGTTGGCGACATCGTTGGTCAGTTTGAGGGATAGGCCACGCCCCCACGTTGAATTTTGGCCACGTAATGTAAAAAAAAAAAATGAGAATAGTGGAAAAATTACAAATTTAAAGTTTTAATAATACGAGAATGAAATCATATGTTGTAATATTACGGCAGATAAGTGACGTTAATCTCGTTATGTTAGAATACAGTAATCCCTCGGTTAATGTATACCAAACATGGCCGCCAACAACGAAAAACTGCAAAGTATACAGAAGTACATAAGTACAACGATAAAAAAGTGTGTATTTATTAAATATAACAGCTATATGCCTATCAAAAGACTGTAATGTATTATATCTAAATATATTGTATATATTTAAAAATGTAACTACTTAAAAAATCTATAATATAATAATCTAATAATATAATAAACTAATGTAAAACAATATAATAATATAATACAATAATGTCAAACATATAATAATTAAATAAAATAATATAAAAAATATATAATACAATAAAATAACAAAAAATATAAATGCAATAAAATATAAAAAAAAATATTAAAATATAATAAAATAATATCAAATATATAATAATACAATACAATAATTTAAAAAATATATAATAATACAATACAATAATATAAAAAATATATAATAATACAATACAATAATATAAAAAATATATAATAATACAATACAATAATATAAAAATATATAATAATAATACAATTAAAAAATATATATAAAATGTAGTTTTACCAATTCCTTTGCCTCCTTCTGTCCATTTTCCACACTATTTGAGGGATTACTATATTAGTAATACGAGAACTTTTGTCCATTTATAAACCAGAAAAAAAATTCCCTGCACTACCAGGTCATTAAATATGTAATATTATAAGAAAAGAAGTTACAAAATGATGAGATATACGCATTAATATGACTTTTTCTTCTTGCCATGAACCAGAAGTTGCTTAGTTTTTGATATCCCACAAAATACTACTTTTAGCATAATACTACCATTTTTGATAGTTCTGAACACAACATGGCCGCTCCCAACGCAGCATTCCAGACGTCCAAACCACCCGAATTGGACGTCTACCCCCTTCAAATACTGCCAATGCTTCATTCCTTGTTTTTTAACCCTTTTATTGCCCTTTTCCAGCGACTCACCACCATCTTGCTCCCCAAAATCCTTCATTTTCTTTACCTGCTTTTTCTCCTCTTTTTCTTTCCTCTGCCGCTCCTCCCCCTTTTTGTTTTTTTCTCGGTGTAGAGAGGAGTCCTTCTACTGCACGGTCCCCATCACCCCCATAAAGAGGGAGGTGGAGGAACTTGACCCCCCAGAGGAGGTGAGCAGGGTTGCCAGATTTGGAACTTTGCCGCCCGCCAACATTGTTGTATTGAAGTGGATTTTTGGAGATTTTGGTTTTTGCGTCGCCATCTTAGTTCTAACGACTTCACCGTATTTGTAGTTGATAGATTAACATCGTATGTGTTGTGGGTGTTGGTGTTTTATGTGGGTTTTTTATGGGTGAGATGATGATTTTGTTTGTTTTTGGTGATTTTAGAACGCAAAATTGGCCGCCCCGATGACGGTGGATGGTGGTAGTAGCCCTATGGTCAAGCCTAAGGGAGATAAGCAGGTGGAGTATTTGGATCTGGATCTGGATTCGGGGAAGTCGACGCCGCCTCGGAAGGTAAGGCGGGTGGGAGATTTGATTGGGTGGGATTTTTTGGGAGAAAATGAGTTAATTTGCTACTTTTTGCATTGAAAAAATCTCA
Organism: Stigmatopora nigra; assembly: GCF_051989575.1. Lineage (NCBI taxonomy): Eukaryota > Metazoa > Chordata > Actinopteri > Syngnathiformes > Syngnathidae > Stigmatopora > Stigmatopora nigra. Next base: position 14,436,116 of record NC_135513.1, read on the forward strand.
ATGTGAAAATATTTTTAGTTAAAACTATGTCATATATATATGACAATAATTTAAAATTTTTATCAGCAGTCAATCATAAGTGGCGACTTTCTGTTTTAGGATCAAATAAAATGAAGTGTATAGATATATATTTAATTTCTTGATTTTCGCCCTTTTTAATCAATAATTGTCATTTTTTTAATCAATTTTTTTCTGTGTTTTTAGTTCAAAAATCAATTTGTAAAATCTAAAAATATATTTCAAAAAAATCTAAAATAAACATTGTGTTAGATCTATAAAAAAAAAAACTATAAAGCTGGTGTCAAAGTGGCGGCCCGCGGGCCAAATCTGGCCCGCCACATCATTTTCTGCGGCCCGGGAAAGTCAATCATGAGTGCCGACTTTCTGTTTTAGGATAAAATTAAAATGAAGAGTATAGATGTACATTACATTTCCTAATTCTCCCCCTTTTAAATCAATAATTGTCATTTTTTAATCATTTTTTCTGTATTTTTAGTTCAAAAATCATTTTGTAAAATCAAAAAATATATTTAAAAAAAATCTAAAATAAACATTGTTCTATATCTATATAAAAACTGAATATTCAGCACTTTTAATCCATTCATAAAAAAACAAAAAATCTAAATATTATATCTAAAATGGTCCAGCCCACATGAAATCAAGTTGACATTAAAGCACCCCACGAACCAACCCGAGTCTGACACCCTTGTTATATAAAGCCTTCTGTACTCCATCCCTTACACATGACTTTCTGTTTCAGAGCAAAAGCAACGGTTCCGGCATGGCGGCATCCGACGAACGTGTGGACTACGTAGTCGTAGACCAACAACGAACCCAAGCCCTCAAAAGCACCCGCGAGGCCTGGAACGATGGCCGCCAATCGGCAGATGCCGAAACGTCATCCAAAACGGCCAAATGACCCCCTTCCACGCATTCGTCCTCCGCAGTTCCGCCGGCGGGATTTTGCGGAAATCCACGTCTTCCGTCGGACAAAAAAATTGCAAAAAATCGCAAAAAAACGCGGAAGTCGTACGTGACTTTTGATCTGACTGTAAAAAAAATAAGTGTTATGTACATAAATCGGAACAAGTGCCCTTTTTTTTTGCTTTTTGGTGCGGATTCTGCGGGGTAGAATCCCGACGGCGGCGACTGGCGGATTACTGTGAGCTTTTTTTACCACAAGGGGCCGCTATTTTTCCAATATCTTCGCGTCGAAATCAGGTACGCGTACTAACGAATGGTTAAGTCGTCACTAATTTATTTCAGCGGACGTTTTTTATGGTCCGTCCGACTCATTTCCATTTTTTTTAAAGCAGTTAATACCGCCAGAAATGCAAAAAAAAATAGGCCTACTAACCTGTGAAACATCCCGAATGTGTGTCGTCAGATCTGTACATATTAATTTTTTTGTTGTTATTTTTTTGCTGACAGTGATTCCAGTTAAGGCGTCGATTTTTTCAAATGTGCCTACTAAAAAAATGTCCCGTTTTTTTGGACGTTTTCTCCTTCACGTTTTTTTTGTGATAACGGGCTGCCAAGTAGTTGACACTTGTTTTTTGTTTGTTTTTTTTAATTTGAGAGAAAAATGTACAAAATTTCATGTGGACTAAATAAAATCCAAACTTAATTTTTTTTAAATTAATTAATACAGCTCAAAAGAGGAATGTCTTCAACAAATTTAATGAGGTAAGTTTAAACTCAAATTACTGTACGTACATAACTGCTCTTTAAATGTAAAGCCGTGACTAACTTTTTTTTCCACCGACCTGTGTCACCTCTAGTGACCGCCAGAGGACGCTGTGGATTAAAGAAACGAAAGTGGCCTTTCTTGCTTCCAAGTTGTTGACTTCCGCTGGTAAATACTTTCAAATTTCTACTCCAAACTACTCTTTAATGCATGATCAAATCAATCAACCACTTTATTTGAATTGATTAATCATTTTTTTTAAATATTGTTGACCCCAACATTTTTCAATTTATACTTTATTAATGCGAGTAATCACAATCGTACACTGATCGTAAATTGTAACGTGGTATTTGTTTGGCACGCTTGTGTTCTATGGTATTTGAAATACTTCATCATTTCTCATTTGGGAGTTAACTTGGCTAACCTTAATCTTGTATGCGTTTTTTTTCTTTTTAATGTATTTGATTTTGTACACTCATCCCCTGGGTCGCCCTAATTTTACCCTTTAACAATTTAATTAAAACATTTTCCAATACTATTTTGAAGAGAAAATGACCACTTAAAAACCCCTCTTTTGATTGTTAAAATGTAAACAAATAAATCAAATTACTATCTTTTATTAGCAGTCCTTGAAAGGAGATATTTTTATATATAAGTATATATAATATATATACATATATTTTATATATGTATGCATGTGTATATAATATATATGCATATATATTATATATGTATGTATATATGTATGTGTATATGTGTCTATACATGTGTATATGTGTGTATATATGTACATATGTGTATATATATATACATATATTTGCTGATCTGTTTGCTTCGGAAAACAAGGATACTTAATTTACATCAAATATATATATTTTCTATTTATATTTTATATTTTTTAATCAACTTATTAGACTTCCATTCCACATAAAGCCTAGAACATGATCAAAACATTGTTAATTTACCCATTAGCTGATTACTCGACTCATAAAAAACTATATCACAGCCATTACCTCATTCCAAATGGTCCAAATATATCAAATATATATTTTGTTGCATCATTCCTACATTCCGTAGTCAATTGTACTACCCCATGTGCTCATTAAAATTTAATACTCGACCATAGCCACTATAATGTAGCCTAATGCCATCTGCAGCGATGCGTTGACATTTAATAAATGGCAGAAAGGCAAAATAAAGACACTCATCAAAAAGCAAAAGAGCAGCTAAAATACTTTTTATGAGCTGAAGAAGCTACAAATTTACTTTTTATCGCTTAGTGTAAATGCCAAACTGCGTATTTGACTCCAAAAAACACCATTTGTTTCGCCAGAAGGTCGCTAGGTAGCGTTAGCATTACATTCTACGCACATAATGTACATTTTCTATTCATATTTTCTAAATATCCTCCATTTTTTTTTACGTCTAGATGAATACTGTATTGTTTCTCAGTTTTGGAAAGCTGAGTTGAAACTACGGGCAAGCGACAACACTGGCAAGAATTCAAAAAAAAGGTGAGCTAGCGAAAAACACGCGCGCCAACTACTTAGCATCTTTAAGAGCCGCGGCTTCTGGTGCCAAGAAAAGTTGAAAGCCGTAAGTGGCTGTTTCCAGGAAAGCAGATGCTACGCTAATGACAAGAATGACTCATGGCCTCCACGTTTACCTGCGAGGACAAACCACATTTAGCCATAATGATCTCCACAAACAGCCATCCATTAGCTAGCTAATTTTAGCCTTTGCAATGCTGTAATGCAGCCTAAACAACCAGTTTTGCCTCTAAGCAATTATTTAGACAGTTTATTCTTTTTAAAAAGATATAAAAGGGCTGGTTTTATTCATTTATGAGTTAATATTGGATGCTTGGGGGCCTGATAAACAGTATTTTTGCTTAGGAAACACTACAGTAATCCCTCGATTAATGCGAATTCACTGCGCTATTGTTTTTCACTATTAATTATTAAACCAAATATATATGTATGTATGTGTGTATATATATGAACATGTACATATGTATATGTATATATGTGTATATATTGATGTATGTGTATATACATATATACATGTGTATATGTATGTATGTGTACGTGTGTATATGTATGTATGTGTACGTGTGTATATGTATATTTGTGTATGTGTATATATGTATATTTATTTATGTATATTTATGTATGTATATATGTATATATGTGTATTTATATATGTATGTATATATGTATATTCATATATGTATATGTATATTTATATATGTTTATATGTATGTGTATATGTATATATGTATGTGTGTATAGGTATATATATGTGTATATATGTGTATATGTGTGTATACATTTTCGGTCTACATTACCCGCACTATTCAAGGGATTCCTGAACTGCATTCTCTTCATGCTTAAATGAGGGATGTCCAAGCTCCAACTTGGGCCCCCTGCCTAGTTTTTATTGGCCAATAAAAATATCATTGGTTAGCCTAAGTTCATCCCCTCATTGCACTTGGCAGCTTTAACACCAGATGGAGCTCATCTCGTCAATTGCATCGGACGCCTGAAAAGTCTTAAGCTCATTTCAATTTACAGCAGATGGGGCCACACAGATATCTTTTGTTATCAGCGTGCGTAGCTGGCGGCCATCTTGGTGAGGGCAACCAGCCAGTTGGAAAAAAAACTGTAAAAAATAAAAGATAATGTCATTTTAGTCGATAGTGCGTACCAATTATAGCATACTGAAGTCATTATTTAATAAAGGGGGGTTAGTAAAACTCAAAATGAACTCATTGAAAAAAACAAGTTAAAAGTAAAAACCTAGAGGCTAGTGACCCGAAGCTACGGCTAGCAACGGCGCGAAAGATGATTAGATGATGAAAATAAGCGCTCCACAGCAAGTGGCTCATAAAAAGAGAAATCGCAGCCATTGTTTATGGCGGGTCGTTAGCCGGGCATTAATTGCTATTAGTTCTGGTCTGGTTCCAAGCGTCCTCCATAGAGGACGCAGCAATTGGCCGCGGCGCAACACAGTCCAATTAGGCCTTGCGAGGGCCAATGGGCCTCCGGAGGAATTTCTGTTCTCCGCGCCGAACATTCGCTCTCTATTAACGCCATGTGCGTGCGTCAGTTTTTGCGTGCGCTCCTGCATGTGTGTGCATTATTAACGCCGGCCAAATGGCGCCCGAATACGTGTTAGAAACCCGCCAAAGTAAATTGTGTGTGTCGACGTTATGTTTTTTTGCTAAAATTCTAATGATTATAGATATATTTATTTAGGGAAGATTTAATTAATTTTTACTTTGCATAAAACATAGATTTTTTGTATTTTTTTAAATAAATAATGAAACTGAGATTTTTTAAAATTTAAATAAAGTTAAAAAATACAATAATAAGTATTTTTCATAATTATTTTAGAGAATGTACTCAATTTTTACAAATTTAAATATAAATAAAAAAGAAATACAATGAGTATTTTTCATTAATTTTTGGGGTAAATTTAATCATTTAAAAAAATAAATAAATATGAGTTAAAAAATACAATAATGACAATTTTTCTTCATTTTTTTTTGAAAATGTACTCCATCAAAACTAATTAAACAATATATTAATCTATGAAATAATCAGTAGCTACAGCCCAAAAAATCATTTTTTAAATATATTTTTAGCCATATTTTTATCTATTGAATTTTCTATACTACTTATTGTGAATTAATACTATTTTTGTGTAGTTTTTTTTTCAGTTCTAGGTTCATGGGTTCCGCTTATCTATCCCAAAATCTCATGAAAATAAGTAAGAACAAGGTTAAAAAGTGCAATCCTATCATTGATTAGATCTACAATACATTTCCTCGCCATGTTTGTCTTTGGAAGTCTTCAAAATTTTTCTCCTATTCATTTCTCTCTTAAAAAAAACAAAAAACAACATAAAAATCAATGTCCTTTTTTTCCTCAGCCAGCCTGTCTGCACAGTAGTCATCTTCTAAAAAAATGTTATATATCTGAAAATACAAAATGGCGTGCCCTATTTCAAAAGGAAATAATAATAAATTTCCATATATTGCTCATTTTCAACCAAATTTGATCAAAAAACATTGACACCCAATATTGACCTGCTTTTAACACCCAAATTTGCATGACAGAAAATCTCAAAGTTCTCCCAATTACGACACAATTTCCAAAACAACAATTGTGTGCTACGTCACCCCCTCCAGACGCCCTAAATTAGACTCGTTTGTCACCCCCCAAACCCCCCCATCATCTTTCCCGAGGCGAAGAACGTCGTCTCCGCAGATGCGCATCCATACATAAACATACGGTATATTCCCCCGTCATTGAAATTCATGAGGAAGAGAGGAAAAAGGCAAAAAAATAATAAATAAATAAAAAACAGGCCAATATTTCAGCTGCCTATTTGTAAAATCCAGGCAGGTGAATACATGTGAAACAAATGTGAACTCTGCTGACAGGCTATTAATAAAATGTGTCCCGTGTTTGATTTAAAGCGCAAGCAGAATGGTACACAAAGCGGCTAACTATATAGCTAGCTAGCTTGAACTCTTTATTGAGAAAGTAGCTGTTTTTGTGCAGCTAGTTAGCTATCTTAAACTCTTTATCGAGCAATTGGCTGTTTTTGGGCGGCTAGCTCGCTAGCTTAAACTCTTTATCGAGCAATTAGCTGTTTTGGGCGGCTAGCTAGCTATCTTAAACTATTTATCGAGCAAGTAGCTGTTTTTGTACGTCTAACTAGCTAGCTTAAACTCTTTAACGAGCAATTAGCTGTTTTTGGGCGGCTACCTAGCTATCTTAAACTATTTATCGAGCAAGTAGCTGTTTTTGTACGTCTAACTAGCTATCTTAAACTTTATCGAGCAAGTAGATATTTTTCGCGGCTAGATAGCTATCTTATACTCTATATTGAGAAAGTAGCTGTTTTTGCACGGCTAGCTAGCTAGCTTAAACTCTTTATCAAGCAAGTAGTTGTCTTTGCGTGGCTAGCTAGCTAGCTATGACTTGTGTAGGTTTTCTCCTGGTATTTTGAATTTCCATCTCACAAATGTGCATGCTAGGCTAGCGAGCTAACAGTCTAAATTTCCCCTAGCTACGATATTTAGTCCTTTATCTCCTTGTGTCCTGCCATTAGCCGGCCACCCATTCAGGGTGTCCCCCACTTCTTGTCTAAAGCCAACTAGGTTAAACTCCAGCACCCCCCTTCAACCCTCATGTGGATAAACAGTTCCTAAAAGGAACAAATTAGCCACACATGTATAATAAACGTTAATATTGTAGCTGACATGATTTCATGAACAAAATGACGCAAAAATAATTGTCACTTGTCTCAAAATGGCTAACGATTTAATTGGCACGATCCGTGAAAATGGCCGAGAAAGACGAGGAGCCGCCGGAAGACCTTTTAGTGGCTTCTGAAATAAGCGAGGAGGCGTTTCTCAGTCGGAGCGGGGCGGGTTGGCGTGGAAGCAAAATTGGAAATACAATCTATTAAGGAGGGATGATAGATTCCATGGCGCCACACACATGCATCACATTTCACTATGCACTTAGTCATTATTATTATTTGCGCCTGGGACAGCTGGGCCGTAACTCACACACACACACACACACACACACACACACACACACACACACACACACACACACACACACACTCCCACACACTCACACACACACACACATTGCGTGTGGTACACATAAAGTACACAAAATATGCAACAACATCAGGAAGTTTGGTATCTCATATTAAGCGACTTGTGTTATCCCCATAAAGACTTCAAGCTTTATTTTTTTAGGAAAACAGTATTTATGTTAAAAAAATATAGATAAAAAAAATGTAAAATTGCCGAACTACTCAAATCTATTTTTTTTTAATGGGGGAGTTAAACTGATGTTTTATAAGGCCGTTTTTGGGAGGAAAATGTCGGGATTTGACAAAGTGGTTTTATTTTTTTGGGGTAAAAAGTTAAATAGGTACTTGTATAGGTAAAAAATATTTGGAGGTAGATATTCTGGGGCAAAATTAAGCAAATTACAGTTTTTTTTAAAATAAGTGCCAATATTTTTGATAAAAAAAACATGATTTGACGAGACTGTGATTTATTTTTATTTTTTTTAACCAAAAAGTGAAATAGGCACTTGTATAGGTAAAACAAATAATTGGAGGTAGACATTCTGTAGCAAAATTAAGCAAAATATATATTTTTTTAAATTTGGGGAGCAAAACTGCTGTTTTATAAGGCCAACATTTTTTATTAAAAAAAATTGACAATTTGACAAGACTGATTTATTTTTATTTTTTAACCAAAAAGTGAAACAACCACTTTTATAGGTAAAACAAATGATTTGAGGTAGACATTTTTGGAGCAAAATTAAGCAAACTTCTATTTTTTTAAATAAATCAGTAAGGAAAAACATCCGCAAAAAAATTATGATAGTCAAGAAATGACATTTTTCCACAAAAATACACTTGCAACCAAAATAATGCATTTTTTTCAATCAAAAAATAAAAAAAAACATGTTATATGGAACAAGTAAATCCTAATATTACAGGCAAAATATAAATCTATCCCTATTTTACATTGGGATTTTAAATAAAAACACAAAATCATCAACTTTCCTCTTTCCTAGACTGACTTAAATCTTTTTTTTGGTCAATAAACCAAGCAATTTCTTCCTTCCCTTAGCCGAGAAGGCGTTAAAGTTTGTTTTCAGAGTGTCGGGAAATCCCATTAGGCTTGAAAACGAGCCCAGGCGCTCGTCCAGCTGGGTGCCGGATTGCCGTGACAACCGGCGCTGATAGAAGGCACGATGGGTCGCCCCGACTCCCTGCGCCGTCTTTCATCTTCGCCTTGCGTTCCTTCACGTGGAGTGCAAATAAAAAACACCTAAAAGCGTAAAAACAAATCTCACGCTAGCCCAAAAAGTCCAACTCCAACATTTTTTGCTTCAAAATGCATCCGTAGCCAAAAAATATGTTTTTTTGAAGCTTTTTTGGGGCATTAAAATAATATTTATAGGGAAAATGTTGACTTCCCAAGTCCGTGATGCTTCTATGAATAATAAGTAGCATTTTTTATTTTTGTAGCGAGTACTCTGGCATCAAAGATGACATTTTTTATTTGATTTTTGAGGCTCTATATTTGTCAAAACCACCGACTGGTTTTTTTTCGATGATTGCCAGGAAAAATGTGTACATTTTTCTTCATTGTTTCGGCTAATAGCGGTCATTTTTATAATTTGATTTTTTTTATTACACTGGAAACAAGAAAAATGATTTTTAGATCAAATTACTGAAAGTTTATTCCATTTTGGTCACTGGAAAAAAAGGGGAGGTCAAAAGTGTCATTTTTTGGTCTAATAATGGTCATTTTTCACATAGTTTTACAATTAGATTTTTTTTATTAGACTGCTAGAACAAGAAAAAGGCTTTTTGGGTAAAATTAGTGAAACTTTTGGGTCAATTTGGGTCACTAAAAAAGAAAATGTGAGGTCAAAAGTGTCCTTTAACTATAGTTTTTTTGTCTAATAATGGTCATTTTTCACATAGTTTTACAATTAGATTATTTTAATTAAACTGCTAGAACAAGAAAAATACTTTTTGGGTAAAATTAGTGAAACTTTTGGGTCAATTTGGGTCACTGAAAAAGAAAAAGTTGGGTTAAAAGTGTCCGTTAAGTATATATTTTTTTGTCTAATAATGGTCATTTTTCACATAATTTTATAATCAGATTTTTTTTATCAAACTGCTAGTACAAAAAAGGCTTTCTGGATAAAATTAGTGAAACTTTTGGGTCAATTTGGGTCACTAAAAAAGAAAAAGTGATGTCAAAAGTGTCCTTTTACTATAGTTTTTTGTCTAATAGCGGTCATTTTTCCCTTTTTTTTTACAATTAGATTTTTTTTATTAAACTGGTACAACAACAAAAAGGTATTTCGGTTGTTTTACACCATTTTACGTACTATCCTTAATTGAGTGGAGGTACGAATCTGTTAGCTAGCAACAATAACCACAAAAATGGCTAAAAAAAACTCCTACTGTTTCCTTTCCATTTTCCATGAAAGTGAATTCCCTTCAGTGGCTGCAGCAGTCATACATCAAGCCAGCTAAAATAGCTCCGCCTTTTTCTTATCCAACCAACTCTCTGCGGTACATCCCTTATAGAAATATATATATCTATATATATATATCTAGGCTAGAAATATTCACCTGACCGTACTGAATGGACCGATTCCAACAAAAAACGAGGCTTATCTATGATCTATCTATGTCAGTGTAAAAGTACAACTTCATTTCAGTTTGGGTCCATTTTGTCCTGCTTTATTTGTGTAATACTTAGAAAGTATTCATTGATTATTCTTTATAAATACTTAATATAATTATTTCTATAAAATTTCAATGTTAATTAGGTTAACCCTTCCCAATTGAAATAGATTGGACATCAATTGTTATTTCCCATTAACAATTCAACTATTTTACTCATTTCTGTACCACTATACTATAGAATAGAATAACTACTACAATACTACTACTAACAAATACTCTATAATTGTTTCTATAAAATGTTAATGTTAAGCAGGTCCCAATTAATACAGATTGGACGTCTATTTCCGTCAGTAGTAATTTTGAACGTCAATTCTGCTATTTTACTTACTCCTATACTACTATACAATATAACAACTACATCAATACTACTACTAAAAAAATACTCAATGTATTAATTTCTATCAAACATCAATGTAAAGCAGGTCCCGATTAAAATAGATTCAAAAAAATCAATATCAATTCTGCTATTTTACTAACTTCTATACTACTATAGAATAGAAAAAACTACTTAAATACTACTACTAACAAATACTCAATATAATTATTTCTATAAAACTTAAATGTTAAGCAGGTCAGTCTCTCCCAATTGAAATAGATTAATCAACTATTACTTTTCAGTAACAATTCTGCTACTTTACTAACTCCGATACTACTATAGAATAGAATTACTACTACTAACAAATACTCGATGTATTTTTTTCTATAAATATAAAAGTTAAGCAGGTCAACCTTGCCCAATTGAAATGAATTGGACGTCTATTGTTATTTTTCAGTAAAATCCTACTACTTTACTAACTTCTATACTACTCCAAAATAGAATAACTACTACAATACTACTACTAACAAATACTCAAAGTAACTTTCCATAAAAATTAAATTTTGAGCAGGTCATCCCCTCCCAATTAAAATAGATTAAACCTCAATAGCCACCAATTGTTATTTTTCATTAACAATTCTGCTACTTTACTAACTTGTATACTACTACAGAATAGAATAACTACTACAATACTACTACTAACACATACTCAATGTAATCCTTTCCATAAAACATCAATCTTAAGCAGGTCAACTCCTCCCAATTGTACAAATTCTCCACACAACATAGTATTTAAAACTTCCGAATCCTAAACTCCAAGTGAAAGTTTCTGAGGTCAGAGTTTATTCCCAAATTATTTGTAGCCAAAACAACATTTCCCATGCCTTAAAATACATCGATTTCATCGAGGGAATCTAATTTTTAAGCGGCTAGAGTCGTACGGGATACAAAAAAAGCGGATGAATATTTAAAACGAGGCGCATTTTTTTGGTGGAAAACGGCAGATGAGACGACCGAGTTCATGTTGACAGTGCGAGGCGAGGCGAGCGTCCACTTTGCATATGAAGTGACAAAGAAGCACCTCGGCGCCGTCTCGGGCTCGCCGACCGTGCGTTTACTTGGCAAATAGCAATTTAATTGGGCCAGAGTCATTTTCCAGCTGCGCCCATTTGACTGCAGCCGCGTGTGTGCAAGAATGCTAAATAATTCAAAGTCCAAACGGACTTGAGCTCTCGTCCTTTTCAATTAGGACAAACGTTCGTCCACTCTTGTTTTTGCTGGGCCGCATCAAATAAAAAAAATGAGGTTTGTGTGTCGGGGTCGTATATTTTGGGGTCGAGGGTTTGATCCCTGGGGGGTTCCTCACTGTGTGGTATTGGCGTGTATTCTCCAGGTACTCTGATTAGATCACTTTTTTTTTATACTGTATTTGGGAAATTTCACAGCAGCAAGAGGGTGTGAATACAGACACAGCAAAAGACATTTTAGAGATAAATAGATAGGTAATAAATGAGTTAATGTATTATTTAATAAATAAATATATGGACAAATATATAAAATAAAAAACATTTTAAAAAGTATATTTATGTATATTTTATTGTATTTATTTATATATATGTTTCTATACGTGTATATATGTGTATATATGTATATATCTGTGTATATCTGTGTGTATATCTTTGTATATATGTGTATATATGTATATATCTGTGTATATCTGTGTATATCTGTGTATATCTGTGTGTATTTCTGTGTATATCTGTGTATATATGTGTACATATGACTACATATGAGTACATATGAGTATATATGAGTATATATGAGTATATGTGTATATATGTGTGTATATGTGTATATATGAGCATATGTGTATATATGTCTATATATGAGTATATGTGTATATATGTGTATATGTGTGTATATGTGTGTATATATGTGTATATGTGTGTATATCTGTGTATATATGTGTATATATGTGTATATCTGGGTATATCTGGGTATATCTGGGCATATCTGGGTATATATGGGTATATCTGGGCATATCTGGGTATATATGGGTATATCTGTATTTGTATGTGTACATGTATATATTTATTTATATCATAGATGCAAAAGTATATATACAGTTGGTTTTAACATTGAGCCATTTCTTTTGTTAAAGAGCCCGCCAGCTGATATTTACAATTTATTTTGTTAAAAATGGAACCCGAGACCAAAAAAATATGTTCATTTGACTGTAAGACACGCGAAGATAGCTTTAAAAGGCATCCCTGGTTGGAAAGTGATGGAAAGAAGATTAGCTTTCAGGAACCAGTGGCCGAAGTCGACTTGTCTGCTGTAACGTTTCTCATTTTCAATTCTTCTTTGGCCCTTCATCAATCACTGTTGCATGTGTGTGTGTTTTTGTGTGTTTTTGTGTGTTGGTGTCACAGCTGTTAACAAGTTAGCCCCGTCCACTTGTATAAAATGACCCTAAAGCGTGTAGCTGCCATGTCGTCTAGTGGAGCGTTTGCCTTGCTAACCTGATGGAATTATAGCGCGCACGTTCCACGTTGGCCCCCAGGGGGAAGCAAAAATGGCCGTTTCCATTGACTAGCAAACTTGACAGCAATATCCAAATCCCATTTTCTACTGCCAAACTCGGCTAGCGCTCGACCTTCTGATTTGTCAAGTGGAAAAGGGAAAATAAGAGGGTGGCAAGTGTTTAGTGTGTCGGCTTTGCAGTTTCGGGGTCGAGGGTTCGATCCCAGCTTTGGAGTTTTTTCCGGTGCTTGTGTGGGTTTTCTCCGGGTACCCCGATTTCCACCTAAAACATATATGCTAAGCTAGGCTAGCTGGTTGAACACTCAGAATTACCCGTCCTAGCTTGTGATTGGTTGTTTTTCTCATTCTGGGCTGTGATTGGCTGGGAGGGTTTCCCCTGCTTAGACACCATACTTTGCACAGATAGGCTCCGGCACCCTCTATCTTGTGAATGGAGTGCAGTAGGGAAATTTGAAAATATATATATATGAGAAAGATGTTAATAGAAGAACAATATGTGGAGTGGAAAGGTGATTTAGCACCCCCGTGCTTTTGAAGAGCCTTTCACATTTTTTTATGAGGGTAGTATACCTTTCCATTGATTAAATAGCATTACTTTGAGGTGTAGTGTAGCCCGTACTAAATCCCAGAGTAAAATTAGTCAGGGCAACGTGTCAGCGCTGATAGAAAATCAATGGCGGACCTTGGGGGAGAATTCCTGTCAAGTATTTTTTATTTTTTTTATAACTCTGATAATAAACCTGGGACCCGTGTTTTCTTCATTAAAGCCACATTGTTTTTTTTTTTTTTGAAGCGCAATCCTGTGTTTTTTTTTTTTTGTTTCGGCAGAAGCATTGAAAATGGCGCCGACTCGCCGCGTTAGAGGAAAGTTTTTGAATAATTAATAGGCGTAAATGGCAATGTTATGGCTCCCTGCTGTTTGTCGGACTTAATCCAAACAAATTGGCAATGAAGGCGTTTTTTAAAAGTCTTGTTTTCCCTTTTCCACCTTAGAAATGGCGGCGATGTAGTATGGATTCGGCCAGTTAATGTTGCATTTTTTATAGGAACGACTTTTCCCTTTTCTTTTTAAATGCCAATCTTGAATGCCAAAGGCTGAAGCTAAATGGTAAAGGCTAAAGCTAAATGCTATATTGTAGATTGTAAATTGTAAACGCTAATGCTAAATACTAATGATGATGCAAAATGCTAATGCTAAATGCCAAAAACTAATGCTAAATGCTAATGATAATGGTGATGCAAAATGCTAATGCTAAATGCCAATGCTAAATGGCAAATGGTAAATGCTACATGCTACGTGCTAAATGCAAAATGCTGAATGCTAAATGCAAAATGCTAAATGCTAAATACAAAATGCTAAATGCAAAATGCTAAATGCAAAATGCTAAATGCTAAATGCAAAATGCTAATTCTTAATGCTAAATGTTAAATGTTAATCTGGACTGCTGAATGCTAAATGCTAACTGCTAATTCTTAATGCTAAATGTTAATCTGGAATGCTGAATGCCAAAATGCTAATCTAGAATGCTAATACTAAATGCTAATGCTAATTTCAATGCTACCAAGAAGAAGATCGATCAAATTCTGTAACCGAGCCTTCACCCGCGTATTGCCCGATGCTTGAAAGAACGCGCCAGTAGTATTTTCAAAGTGGTCGTCGTGGCGATAGCATCTTAACAAAAGGCCCGTCCCGAGTTTCAACCGGAAGCCGTGTCGGGATTGGGAAGTATTAAAGAGCTTTGTGATCTCCTGAATGTTATCGCTAATGGCTCGGATTAGCATTAATGTGCATGCTTTTCTGCACAAAGGTTTTTTTAAAGACATTTTTAAAGTTTGCTTTGATATGTTAGAATTGCAAAGTTCAATATATGCATGCTATCGCTAAGTTGTTGTGGTTAAATATTAGCAAATATGTGCTGTAATTATTATTACTTTTAATTCAAAAGCTTTTTACTAATTAAAAAAAATCAAATGTAGAAAAATGTGAAAAGTTAAAATAGGGTTGACCCTACTTTGGGATTTTTCTAATCTCCATTTACTGCAATATTCGAGGAATATATTTATTTTTTTCTGTATTATTTGTAATAATAAACTGTAAATATTTTTTTCTCAGCTATCCAGATGCCACCAAATTTCCTTGGAACCAAATGCAAGAAAAGCTGTTTAAATATGGAACCTGGCAACCTGATGGAGTCGATCGCCGCATGTACTGCGAAAAGAAGTATCGTGAGTACCCAGTCTGACAACAATGTGAATACTTGAGCAAGCTTTGTAGTCGGCAGCCTTTTTTTCTGCGCCGACATCCAACCCAGGCGCCATCTATATTTCATGCCACCTAAAAAGCCCGACATAGCAAATGCCAAGCCGCGTTTCGTTCACCTTGTACTTTGACCCGCCCACAACGCCACCCCCCGCCCCCTCTAGTCCCTATCGTTAAAATCGATGGCATCGATCCGTTTGGGGTTAATGGATTTTCCCACCAAGGTGAGCAGAATGCACTTTAATCACAGAACATCTTAAATATTTTATCAGTGCCTGCCAAAAGGTTTCCAAGATGGAGTCGACCGTGACAATGGGTCGGCATTTTCGCCCGGGTGGAGGCGGGAAAAAAATAGTGTTAGTGTGTGAGGTTATATTTAGATTGGAGTGGGAAGAAAGATGTGAAATTAAGAAAAGGGCTTGTTTTCTATTGGGTGGAAAAGGTAAAAAAATATTTTGTAGGTGGAAGTGGGAAAATGAGAGTGGAAAGGGAAAAAACTGTTCCCCTTGGAGTGGAAAGGAAGATGTAAAATTAAGAAATGGCCTTGTTTTCTATTGGGTGGAAAAGGTAAAAAATATGTTTTAGGTGGAAGGGGGAAAACAAGAGTGGAAAAGGAAAAACGGCACCCCTTGGAGTGGAAAGAAAGATGCAAAATTAAGAAATGGGCTTGGTTCCTAAATGATGGAAAAGGTAAAAAATAGTTTGTAGGTGGAAGGGGGAAATGAGAGTGGAAAAGGGGAAAACCGTTTCCCTTGGAGTGGAAATAAACATGCAAAATTAAGAAATGGGCTTGTTTCCTATAGGACAGAAAAGGTAAAACAAATATTTTGTAGGTGGAAGTGGGAAAACGAGAGTGGAAAAGGGAAAAACTGTCCCCCATGGAGTGGAAAGAAAGATGCAAAATTAAGAAAGGGGCTTGTTCTGGAATGCTGAATGCTAACCTAGAATGCTAAATGCTAATACTAAACACTAAATTTAGCATTAAGCATTAGCATTTAGCAACCAAATTACAATTAATATCAGCTAGCCGAGGGTAACGTTGGGAAAAAAATATCCGCTAAAGGCCATGTTTATTTCCTCTGCTGTGGACCCTCGATGGGTTTTCTTAAGGACCCCTCCACGGTCCTCCTCTTTTATCAGATTTAGACTTAGATTAGACAAAACGTGTCCCCTTTAAAAGAAGCCGAGTTAGAGCGTTAACGGATGGACGTTTCCATTAAGACGAAGTTGAAGCAAATGTGTTGGCGGCAGAAGCTGGCAATGGATTCACCTGCCGTCTTATTGCTCCGGTGGGGGGAGCAATCTATCTTCATTCCCCGACAAAACCCGACTCGGACAAAAGAGGAGCGATGTAGTGGAGCTTAAGTTCAGTCTCCAAATGGCTCTTTTAATGACTATTATGGATCGGCTTTGTGTACTTGACTTGGAGTGGCCCGTGATGCTTCACTTTCATTTTTTACTGGAAAATGTATGGCTATTTTCTGGTGAGGGAAAGCATAACTGATTTTTGGGGGGATTTTGACAAAAAAGGACTCATTTGGAAACTTTTTGGGGGTTCTGTTGCACTTGTCAGGTTTAACACTAGAGAGAGCTAGTCAAATTAGAGTACATGTGTCAAAGTGGCGGCCCGGGGGCTAAATCTGGCCCGCCGCATCATTTTGTGTGGCCCGGGAAAGTAAAAAAAACTTTCTGTTTTAGAATCAAATTCAAATGATAGATACAGATGTATATTACATTTCCTGATTTTCACCCTTTTAAATCAATAATTGTCATTTTTTAAATCATTTTTTTCTGTGTTTTTAGTTGAAAATATAATTTTAAAAAACTAAATTAAACATTGTTTTAGATCTATTAAAAACCGAATATTCAGAGCTTTTAATCCAGTTCTTTTAATCCACAAAAAATTGCACCAAAACAGATTTTTATAGAAAAATGAAGAGAAGTATATAATATATTTTTTGTATCATACAAAATACTCATTTTGCCTAAACAGCTTATATACTAATATAACACAATAGCACTGTTTTGATTATATTTTTCAATATTAATAAAATTTAACATTAATCTTCCACTACCCAAATGCCCACAATTCCCCCTTAGAAAATTCCCACGCCATACAATTGTAGCGTATTCCACTGGCCACTAGAGGGAGAATCAATGTCATCATTGTGTGCCATTGACAACACTTGCTGTCAACCCTTCCAATTCAAATAGACTGGACATCTGTCACCGTCAATGGTCGTGAAAGTGGAATAAAAAATGTAAATTGAATTCCCTGAAGAGAGAGAGAGAAAGTGGGGTGTGTGCGCTAGCTTGCTCGCGTGGCTTTTGTGTGGCATGGTCTAGGTGCGCTCGGGCAGCCATAGATTAATGGATCTAGCGGCGAATCGCCCCGAACATCAATTCTGTCCTGCTTTTTCTTTCCTTCCCAGACTGGCTCCCTCATCACTCTTGCTAACACCCCCCACTCTCCCATCGCCATCCAAACCCCGCCTCCCACTCCTCAGAACGGCACCCCCGATGCCGCCGCGGTAGATCGCTATCACCGTGACGATAGCGTCCCCCCGTCCAGAGGTAGGGGAACCCGGATGGCGGTGAGAAGGATGGAGGACGGAGGACTAATGGACGGATACTGCGTGGTTGACCTGGAGGTGGGGAAGGGGAAGGAGATGCTTGGTGGAACCGGTGAGTGGACACTTGTTTGTTGTTTGGGGTATTTGGGGGTTGTCCATGTGTACGCCATCATTTGGTGGTGGTGGGATTAGCAGTTTTGTTTAGATTAAATGTTTTCCCAGTGATGGATTCTCGGGATTTCATAGTGTGTGGGTATGTTAGTGGAAAATGTGGCATCCTTTAGAAGTGGGAAAGAAGTTAGAGAAATTCGGGTGAGAATGGGAAATGCATTGGTTGCTGTTGATAATTTTTCCACTTTATGGATGAGAAAGTGTCTCTAAATTTTTGACCAAGTGTGGAAGGGGGTGTGGGTATGTTGGTGAAAAATATGGTATCTCTTAAGAAGTGGGAAAGAGGTTAGAGGAATGGAATTAATAGTTCGGGTGAGAATGGGAAATGCATTATGGTTTGAGGATGAGGTGGAAATTTTCATTGGTTTTTGTTGATATTTTTTTCTAATTTATGGATGAGAAAGTGTCTCTAAACTTTTGACTAAGTGTGGGTGGGTGTGTGGGTATGTTAATGGGAAATGCGGAATCCTGTTGGAAGTGGGAAAGAAGTTAGAGGAATGGAATTAATAGTTTGGGTGAGAATGGGAAATGCATTGTGGTTTGTGGATGAGGTGGAAATTTTCATTGTTTTTTTGTTGATAATTTTTCTAATTTATGGATGAAAAAGTGTTTCTAAACTTTTGACTAAGTTTGGGTGGGTGTGAGGGTATTTTAGTGGAAATTTTGGCATCCCTGTAGAAGTGGGAAAGACGTTAGAGAAATGGAATTACAGTTCGGGTGAGAATGGGAAATGCATTGTGGTGTGAGGATGAGGTGGACATTTTCTTGGTTTTTGTTGATAATTTTTCTAATTTATGGATGAAAAAGTGTTTCTAAACTTTTGACCAAGTGTGGGTGGGTGTGTGGGTATGTTGGTGAAAAATGTGGCATCCATTGGGAAAGAAGTTAGAAAAACGGAATTAATAGTTCGGGTGAGAATGGGAAATGCATTGTGGTATATTGGTGGAAATTTTCATTGGTTGGTGTTAATGCTGATATTTTTACCAATATATACAGATATTTTTACTTGGCTGTTCAAAACACAATTTTTAAATAATCCATCATTTTGTACATGGAGAAGAATTGGATATGTTTTTTTCCCTTTTCCACCCTTGGGCGACCATATTTGTTTCTCTGTACAAGGACCAAACAAGTTGTAGTGGGCATGTTTCTCGAGTAAACTTACATTTATGGCATGGAACAGTGCCCGCTTAAGTAATAGTTTGGGGTTCCTCCTGGTGGTTGGAGGAAGAAACCACCGTGGTATTCGTGTGTGGGAATAAGCGGGTTTCTTGGGGGGTTATTTTGGCCTGGCCTGCTATTTGCTGGAAGGCTGGCGTCGGAAAAACTTTGCTGTCGGCACGCTAGTGACCGTTTTAGCCAATGACGACGCTTGTGAAAGAAAAATGTAAAATTATCAACAACGATTTGGAGTCTTATTATTATTTGGGGATGTTGTTTATGGGAAAAATGCTCATATTTAAATATTGTCTTATTTAATTTTAATATTTTTTTTTGTAAAGGGAAAATAATAAGAAAATACTCTTCAAATTAGAATTTTTGGCAAAATTATTATTTTTTAACTTTTTGGTGTAATCCGCCTCCTGGTGGTTGTTAGCTGGTGTGTGCTACGGCACCCCCGCGAGCCTAGTCAGTGTAAGCGGGTTTGGAAATGAATACATTTCTAAAATTAAAAAAAAAAATAAATAAATAGTCCCAACTTTAATCAACAATGTATTTTTTTCCCTAAAAAAATGAAGTTTAATCAACTGTCCAAATAACAGTTCATTTTGGCCTCATTACCCGCTTTTTTCCCACCCCAATCCACAAAATGCGTCATTAACCCTATTTGCATTTTCAAAACCGGAGTCCTCCATTTCTGTCACATTTACGGATGACGCGTGGCAGGTGTGCGGGTTGCGAAACGGTCGCCCCGCTGCGCCTCCGTTTTTGTTTGCCCAAGCAGAGCAAAGGGACGTGGGTAATTTGCATGTTGCGCACGAAACGCGGGTTTGACAGGTCCGCCATATCGGTGGGTGGCAAGGTGACATGGTTTACCTCCTTCTTCTCATCCGAGCTGACGGCACTAAAAACGCGGGTAATGCTCGTCGCTAGGATTCGCGTTTTAGCTTTGTGATGCGGCATGTTTGAATGCTCTTATGAATAGCCAATAGGGTCTGGTTTAGTTTTAGGTGGAAAAGGGAAAGGAATTCCTCATGTTATTCTTTTGAGTGGACTGAGTGATGGATGATTGTGTTGGAATCCTTTTTTAATGGAAGAAGAATGTTTATTTATCGGGGTTTAGATATATTTTAAAAAGAGGAAGGTTAATGAGGGTGGAAAAGGGAAAAAAATAATTCCATGTTTTTCTTCTGATTGGAAAAAAACGATGAAATGTCATGATGGAATTTGCATTTTTTTACTGCTGGAGTTTGATTTATTTAATAAATCGGCGCCACAATTTCTTAGGTGGAAAAGGGAAAAATTGTGTGATTGCAAAACTATTTAAAAATAAGTACTTCTGTATTTTAATTGCGTCAAGACGTTACAGTGTTCGAGTCAAACTGTAAAAACAAAATTGTTTTGGATTTTAAAGCAAAAAAATGGCGGAAAAGTATCAAACATTTCTAAGGTTTTATTAGAAATATCATTTAAATGAAAATAAACTCAAAAATGGCTGAAAAGTATTAAGGTTTCAGAAAAAAAATGTATTTGCAATGAAAAATAACTCAAAAATATAGGCTTCATTTTTTATTCTGATTAAAAATATAAAAAAGGGATTAAAATTATAGCAAAATAAATTAATTTTGAAAAAAATGCTTGTTCATAATGTTAAAGCACAAATTGCAATTTATTTTCTCTTGGAACCAAAAAAAATCTATAATAGTTTAAATAAAATGATTTTCCTTGACCAAATAGAGATGCTAGGCTAGGCTAATTTTTCAACGCAAAAGCGGCTGGTCAAAACGGATTGGGATGTTTATCCCCAAGACTGGCAGCCAATGAGCCGCCAACAAGCAACTTGAGCGGCGTTGGACAACATCAAACTAATGCGGTGAGCCTTACTGGCGCTCACACACTTGAATTATTAATATCATCTCCAAATCCAAAGTAAATAGCGTTGGGAATATAAACGGGGCCTGTTGAGGCGCCAGGGCTTTCCCATGTAATATGTATTCATGAAGAAGGCAGAGAAGGCGAAGAAGGCGAGGGAGGCCATGGCCACACTCAGGAACGTCTTTATCAGAGCTTTTTAAAAATTATTTGGAACAAGCGCTATATCCATCTTCCCGATTTACTCACATATAAGCCGCATCCCTTTAAAATGGCCTTAAATTGCTTTTTATGTAATTATAAAAAGTGATTAAAAGATATTTTTGGGTCAAGATCAAATGAAGATGATATATGTATATTTATTTGCTAATTTCCCTTTTTCAAATCAATGAATACAATTTTTTTTATCCATTTTTTCCAGTTTTTTAGTTTAAAAAGCATTTTTTTAAATCTAAAAATACATATTTTCTGTTTTCCACTTTAATATTGAACATAATTATAAAATACACTTGTTTTCCCATATTTTTTGTTCAAAAATAATTTTGTAAAATCTAAAAATACATATATACAAATATTTTTCACTTTAATATTGAACATAATTATAAAAAATATACTTGTTTTCCCATATTTTTTGTCCAAAAATAATTTTGTAAAATCAAAAAAATACAAATATACAAATATTTTCAGTTTTCCACTTAAATATTAAACATAATTATAAAAATATATTTGTTTTCCCATACTAAGAAAACAAATCAAATAAACACTTTAAAACAATACAAAAAAACTAAATATTTTGGGCTTTTAATCCATTTCTTTTCATCATATTTAAAAAAAAATCTAAATATTATATCTAAAATATTCCTTGGGCTAGATTAAAGATGTCCCCACAAAATCATATTATGAGGACATTTTGGCAGCCCTTGGAGGCCCCTATTGGCCCGTTCGCTAGCCCCGCCTCTACCGCTGAAATGAATCAAAGGAATGAATAGCATTGCAACCTAATCATTCATTGGCTCCGCCCCTGACAGGCTCCTATAGATAGATGTCTCCACCCCCCCTCCAGCCTTCATGAAAAAGTGTACCGCTGCGTACCTCATTTGCTTTTTGGGGCTCCCGCGGGATTCGCATCTGCAGGTCGCCTCGCCGGCCTCATTAGCATATTCATAAAGCCGTCGTCGCCTGTCGATTGTCAGCGGCACACCTGCGCCCCTCGTTTCCACTCCGCCATTGTCGCCGAGCCGAAATGGATTTAATGATTCTAATTAGCCGTAGCGCAATTGCTTCGGTCCAGTTGATCCTCGGCGTGAAATCTTATCGTCGAGTGCAAAGGGTAAAAAAAAAAGGAATCATCCGCTACATTCCAGTGGCGGAAATCCCTGCAAAATTGGGCACGGATTTAGCATAAATCCTTCCAAAATACTTAATTCGTGACTAGGAAACTTGCACTGGTTAGAAGTTAAACGTAAAGCCTTTAACAATAATTATGTTTCCATCTAAAGAGTATTTTAGAGTATTTTGAGAATTTTTCAGAATCATCTTCAGTACAAAGAGTTGTATAATCCAAAACCATAACAATATTCCATGATTAGATTAGATTAGATTAGACTACACTGGACTACAATGGACTAGACTGGACACATTTGGATAAAATTTGATTGGATTGGATTGGATTGGATTTGGGTTGGATTTGGATTGGATTTGGATTGGATTTGGATTGGATTTGGATTGGATTTGGATTTGGATTTGGATTTGGATTGGATTTGGATTGGATTTGGATTGAATTTGGATTGGATTGGATTGGATTTGGATTGGATTTGGATTTGGATTGAATTTGGATTGGATTTGGATTGGATTGGATTGGATTTGGATTGGATTTGGATTGGATTTGGATTGGATTTGGATTGGATTTGGATTGGATTTGGATTGGATTTGGATTGGATGTGGATTGGATTTGGATTGGATTAGATTTGGATTGGATTTGGATTAGATTGGATTTGTTCTGGATTGGATTGGGATTGGAATTGAGAATGGGAATGGATTGGATTAGATTGGACTAGATTGGACTTGATTGGACTAGATTGGATTAGATTGGACTAGATTGGATTAGATTGGATTAGATCGGATTAGATCGGATTAGACTGGATTAGACTGGGTTAGATTGGATTAGACTGGATTAGATTGGATTAGATTGGATTTTTATTTCATCTCATATTCGGGAAATTTCTTGGTTGTATAATGTATGTACTTATATGAACACAACTACAATAAATTAACATTTTTTAAAGCTCTCCAAAATAACATAGGCTAAAACCGGAGTAGGCTTAATCCTCAAAGGCGAAAGTTTAAAAAAAGACTCCGTACATTCCTGAGAAGTTCCATTAAAATTACAGCGACTGATTGAACCAAGCGACCGTTTTGGGCTTCGCTCCATTTTGTGTCCGCGCTCGACAGCAACATGTCATTAGTGGCGGTGTCGGATTCCTCCCGAAAAAGGCCACAAATGATAGATGTCGCCATTGGTCGCAGATAACGCTAACGCCGCAATCTCCACCAGTGTCAACGCGAGGATTTCTGGTTATCCGTTGTCCTGCGGGGCCACGCAAAACGGCGACTCATCCGTCACCGGCGCTCTATCTCGTTCATCACGTTCGCTGAGCGATGGAGGAAACATCTGTGCCGGCCGGACGCGAGCTGGCGAAAAATCCTCGCCGAGGCTCATCGGCTACGCTAATGGACCGCGGAAACAAACTAGAATTCTTGGGAAAAGTACAATACGGGTCGGTGGAGTAACTTTAGTGAATAATAATTTAAACGCACAACCGCAATTTAGCATACAATTAGCCTAGCATGTATGTTTTTGTTATGTAGGAGTAAACTGGAGTATCCGGAAAAAAACTCACGTAAGGCAATGGCAATTTAGCATGCAGTTAGCCTAGCGTGCATGTTTTTGGGATGGTGGAAACTGGAGTACCTGCAGAAAACCCATGCAAGCCCGGGGAAATTTAGCATAGAATTAGCCTAACGTGCATGTGTTTGGATGTAAGTAGAAACTGGAGTACCCAGAGAAAACCCACACACGCCCTGGGCAATTTAGCATCCAATTAACCTAGCGTGCATATTTTTGGGATGCATGTAGGTAGAAACCGGAGTACCCGGGAAAAACCCACGCAAGCCTGGGGCAATTTAGCATACAATTAGCCTAGCGTGCATATTTTTGTGATACAGGTGGAAACCAGATTACACAGAGAAAACCCATACAAGCCCGGATAGAACATCCAAACTCCACACAGTGAAAACCCACTCGGATTCGAACCCATGACCCCAGAACTGCAAGCCTAACACGCTAACCACTCCCCCTTGGAAATTCTAATATTATGCAAAATTATCCCCTATGTATGATTGTGGGCATGAATGAGGGCACCCCCCTTTTTCTTGTTCATAGTTGGCAGAAATAGGCTCCGGCACCCCCACCCCGACCCTCAAAGATAAGCGGTCCGGAAAATGTGTAGATCTATCACAATGGCTTTGACATCTATTCCCGCCCACGGCACTCAAACGTAATCACTCACGGCCGGTCGGCTGGCCCCGCCCATTCGGAATGCGCCAAGCGTGAAACGGCGTATACGGATAAAAATGGGGAAAAATAGCGCCAACGTTGACCATCTGGAATTGCCTGAAGAAGAAGAGAAGCAGCGATGTGCAAAGTAACAGACGTCAAATGCGTAGAGCAAGAAAAACAGCAGCTGTTGCCAGAAAAGAAACATTTTGACAAATATAAGGAAAGATTCTAAAACAAATGGCGGTGACATCCGGAAAATCCCGAAAGTAATAAACAAGAACAGAATTATCCCAATCCAACATTATTATTCCTATTTTGAAGACACTTCCAAATGAAATTTCCCCAGACTTAAACCCTATCCAGCATGCATTTTATTTTTACTTACACTGTTTTTTTTTATTTTTATCAGGTAACCAATTAAAAAATACATGTAAAAAATCTCCCAAAATCTATTCAGTTTCATTTTAAAACACTAATATTTCCAAAACACAAATTTTATTGAATTTTCTAATCATACAAAATCATATTTTCTTCTTTTATCCATTCATTTTTCACTTACTCTTCACAAAATCCCATTTTTACTTATAGTTTAGGTCATTTGCTTCGATAACCTCGGCCCAAACATCCTTTTAAAACAAAAAAAATGAAAAAAAAAATACTTTAACATGCACACCAGTCCCCTGTGAGGTAGACAGCCCAATTATCTATCCAAATAAAGTATTTTTTTCTCCATTTTTCCCCGGGACGCCGTCATCACGTCCTCGCCTGCGCTGATGAAACTTTGATAAGCTCCGATGACACGTGGAGCTGCGGCAGCGGCGAGCTCTTCAAGCTGGGAAGGCTAAGACGTTGCCAGATGTCGAGCCCGCAGGAGAAACTGTCACTTGAAACTCCATTTTGGCTCACAATCTTTTTTTTTAATGCCTCCCCTGTGCATTTTTAATCATAACAGAGCTGCAAAATACTACAAATACGCATTTTGGATCAAAACTATGACATTTTTCTGAACCGCTTGTGACAGGGGGGTGCTGGAGCATATCCCAGTAAACGACTAGTGGGTGGCCAGCCAATTGCAGGGCTCAAGAAGACAAACAACCAATTATTTGTTGCTTTGGGGCAATTTTGAGTGTTCAAACAGCTAGCTTAGCCTAGCATGGCTGCTTTTGGAATGTGAGGAACCCGGAGTACCCGGATAAAACCCACGCAAGCCCAGAGAGAGCATCCAAACACCACACAGTGAGGATCCATTTGGGATCGAACCCTCGTCCCCAGAACTGTGTGGCCGACCAACCAACCACTATGAAAACATTAATAATTAAAAAAAAATAAGCATTGTGTTTTTTTCCCCCAGCAATTTACATGAAAATATAAAATGAAAATATGTAAATTATCCAACAATTATTTTTTAATGCAACGTCATATTCAAAATAAGTTATTTGTATTGTGCTTTCAAGTTTGTATTCATTTTCAATGGGAATCGATGCCGTTGCAAACCGGAAAAAAGAAGTACTGCTTCCGGTTAGGTTTTCTTTCCTTGATTGGAGCAGCTGGGTAAGGCGGAGCTATGCGACGCACGTGTGGCCTCGCGAGCAGAATGGACTTGACCGTAGCATTAGCAACGATCTTTTCCCTCTACAAAGTAAACAAAAACGCTTAAAAAACAAAGTTAAAATCCAATTTCGCTGTCACGGGAAGATAAAGTAACTTACCGAAGCACATGGAAGTGAAGGTAGGCTATTTTTCCAATAGATTCAATTGTTTTATCGAAAAAATATGTTTCAATGTGGACAGTATACTAGCCCCCACCCCCCCCCCCCCCGTCCGATTAGTACGAGTATAGTACTGGAAGTGTGTACCAGCTGGCTAATATGCTGTTGTTTTGACTAAATATATATGTGCATTAGCATAAATATGCATTTGTTAATGCATGTACTGTCCCTTTTATTAAATATATCAAACTCAAAAAATTGCTTTGACCGAGTTGCAAATGACAACATGCTAACGAAGAGTTGCTAGCAATGACAAGACTCCGTTAGCCAAAAATGCTCCTTTGCAAAATACTGTTTTTGATATTTACCCAAGGTTAATTCTAAGTCTCTCAATGGTTGTTTGTTTATACAGTCGAGGGGCGTAAATGGATGATATATTTACATAGCATTCAGTAGATTCAATGTTAATGGTGCCCGCAATGAGCGTCTTTTCACTCGAATTGAATGCTTTTATCTTCTCTATACAAGTATAATACGATTTAAAGTTTCACAATGAAGTGGAAAAATATTTAAATATTTAAAATAAATATACAATCAATAAGTCATTGTGCCGTGTTATGGTAATTCTGCCTCCGGTTTGAACTTGTACGGTAAAATCTCCCCGGAATGACGCACTTCCGCCCCTGACCCACTTTCAAAATACGACTCACGATATAAACAATGATCCTCGACTCCTGCATTTCATTTCATATGAATGGAATCGCTCGTCGTAGATCGGTTACAACTTTAGAGGCATACCGTGACATCAATTATTCTTATTGTAACATTTTAATATTAATGAATCTGCGTGAGTCTATTTTTAAATACTCTAACAAGATTAGTTGTATTTTTTTGATGATTGAACGATTACTCTTATTTGTTTATGTTCAACTCACCAACCTACTTATTTATGCGACTACCTATTCTAATGACTACTTATTTATTTACTGATTTTTGATCTGTTCATTTGTTATTATTATTAGTGAACTTATTTATTTATAGTTAATTTATTGCTTATTTATTTGTGTACTTCGTCATGATGCTTTAAATCTCACTGTACTTGTATGGCAATTCAAAATAAAATAAAAAAAAAACATTCAATTCAGCATTCAAAACCATAAAGGTTTTAATTTCTTTATCAGAAGTGGCAAGGTTTCACTTAAAAAACAAACAAACTAAGTTATTTTTAATTTTTTTTATGTATCTTGGCACAAAATGTTTTCTGGGCCTTAAACATGCAAACTATTTAATCCAAATTGTCTAACCACAGACTTTGTTTTCCCCCTTAAAGATGTCGCTTGCTCCCTCAGGATGCCTCAGTTGGAGTTCAGCCTTGGTAAGCACATTTTTTTCTCTTGCCCTATTTGCCCCATGAGATCATCTTATATAGATTCACAATTTTAATTATTAATTTGCACGGGAACCTCAAGTGCTAAACAAAAAACTGCAGATCTCAGCTAATACAAAATACTATAAATATTATTTTAGCAAGTGTTTTGATATGTTTTAGCCTTGTTTGCTAAAAAATACTGATTTAGTTATGTTGCCAGATCTCAGTCAAATTGAATTGGACGTCAATAGTTGTCAATAACAGCCTATGAGATAATACTAGGAGAAATATATATTTTTTGGCAAACTTTTTCACCTGATTTTGAGAAAAAAAATGACATGATTGGGCCAGGATCAGAGATATTCCTCCTTGAAAGTCAAGAAACAAAGATGGATGACATCGAGGAATATAGGCAGAAAAGTAAGTTAGAAAACAACATTTTTATAAGCAAGTAAGGATTTTTGTTGCAGAATGTCTCGAAATAGAACTCCTCATGTCTCGGGTGGAATAAAAAATGAATGAGGACATCTCCAAACAAAAAAAAACAAAAAACAAAGTTGCAAGCCGTCCTCTCGTCAACATGTCAACAGTTCGCTCGACGCCGAGCTTGTTTGTGACTGGCTTGCTTTCTCCAAAATCCCCATGCATTCATGATCAAGGGCACAAAAAGTCCACGGACTACTGACATTTAAGAAATTGCTTTTTTTGGGTATATAATTTTTAAAAATGACATTTTAAAGAATGAAATATTTTCTATTTTTTCCTCCAATGAATATATAGAAAGCAAAATGTATTCAGTACATAGTATTAAATCAAAAATACCAATTAAATTAAAAAAAACTCTAGAAATCAATTTTTCTATATTAATTAAAAATTAATACAATATATCTAACAATACAGGTCCAATTCATTTAAACTTAGGGCATTGGAAAATAATAAAACATATTCCTACAATAACTGGCTTTCATACTTGAATAAATAGTCATTATTTTATTTTAAATATGAATAAATAAAACAAGAATCAGTCATAATGGCCTTATAAGCATCATCAACAGTAGCCAATCAGGTAAAGGCAACTTGTCAGTAAAAGTTAATGTTCTCTAAATTTCTTTATTTTAATAATTTTATGGATAAAAAGCAATCACAGTAATACTTCGCCATTTCATGGATTCACTACAATGTGGTTTCGATATTATAGTTTAAAAAATAACAATACAAACATGAAATGTGGGGAAAAATATCAAGGTGCAATTGGAGAGTATTCCCCTGGCCACTAGGGGGAGCGTCTACTTTTGAGAGTTAAAATATAGCACAGGGAGGGTTTTAAAAGTTCAACTAATATTAAAAAAGACACTATAAAAACACTTCCCATACATAAAAAATGATGTAAAATAAAATTCTGACTTTTGTGTTCCCTTACTGTGTAGCATGCAAGGATCTGGCAACCTCCAGCCGGGATAGGATGCCCAATGTGGTGGTCCACGCGGCTGTGGCGGAACTCCACAAGGATCACCCGGTCTCCCACGCCTGCACAGAGATAGTTGAGGTAAGAATAGACTATTTGCCTCTTTTTATCATGTTGGTGCTTTCAATTTTCTGTAGGACTATTTCTCTAAAATAGACAGAGCGCCTTATGTATGGAAAAAATAAAATAAAATGTGTCATTTTTTGTTCATGGTGCGCCTTATAATGCAGTGCACCTTATGCTCATGAAAATATGGTATATCTAATAGTATATCTAATAGTATATCTAATAGTATATCTAATAGTATATTTAATAGTATATCTAGTAGTATATATGATAGATAGTATGTGATAGTATTCCTAATAGTATTCCTGATAGTATTTCTGATAGTATTTCTGATAGTATTCCTGATAGTATTCCTGATAGTATTCCTGATAGTATTCCTGATAGTATTCCTGATAGTATTCCTGATAGTATTCCTGATAGTATTCCTGATAGTATTCCTGATAGTATTCCTGATAGTATTCCTGATAGTATTCCTGATAGTATTCCTGATAGTATTCCTGATACTAATCCTGATAGTATTCCTGATAGTATTCCTGATAGTATTCCTGATAGTATTCCTGATAGTATATCTAATAGTATATCTAGTAGTATATCTATTTCTGCAAGATTTCTTTCACTGGTGTCAATATAAATATATAATATACTTAATGAGTATTTTTGCAATATACCTCAAATTCTACTCTACAATAACAAGTGGACTAAGTTAGGACAGGATCAGTCACACTAAGAAAGATGACAATTAGCTAACCGGAATCATCTCCCCCAAAAATAATGGAACAGATTTAGCTAAGGAATTACAGCAATTCAACATCATTACTAGCCAAAATATACGACACATGACACGTGTTACTCGAGCGCCGCCACACTTTGTGAGAAAATCCATTTAACAAGCAGCAAATCGAACAAGATCAAACAGGACGGGAGCGCCCACTGGAACAAACTTGACTCTTGCCAAAACTAGACGCATCCTCTTCCAAGACGTGACGCGAAAATGAAAAGACGGGACGCACTCAGCCAAACCGCATCAAATCCAACGCCAGCCAGGCTGCGTTCCGACCTGGTTGGGCAGGTTGGAACAAGATGGGATGGCAATAGCACCCAGGCATGTGTTGCCTTGGGAGTACTTTCTTTGTATCCCCCCTTGACTTGGACAGCGTGTGTTTGCATTGAGTTGCAGCTGCCACACTCCAAATCCACTCCACTGGAATTATGTTGCCGCTAATCCCGTAAAACAAGAGCCTCATTCAAAGCCGCCGTTCCGACGGCCAAAGAACCGCCTGTCGAGGAATCGGCTACGTGTGTGTTCGGGTGTGTGTGTGTTTCTGTGTGTGTGTGTGGAAAGACAGGATGTGGTAGGATAGCCAGTACTGTGCAGACGGATCGTCTCAGAGCTTTTGGGACTTCATGGCGGAGGACGTAAAGACCACGCTATGGATTGTTTTGGATTTAGATGCAGGGTAGGTTCAATTTCAATGGGTTGTTGTGTCAATGGGATTTGAATGGGATGAGATGGGAATGGAAATAACTGCTTTTGGGTGAGTTTGAAGCTGGTTTGGTCAAGGGGTGTGACTGAGGAGATGCAGGAGGTGGCGCTGTTTTTATGGGCGTTTAAATCGGGAACCTACGATGTTTGGGGTCTTTAAAGCAGGGGTGGGCAAACTTTTTTGGCCGGGTCGACATTGGCTTTAAAAATTTGATTGATGGGCCGGGTCAGCACAAGATATGATACATATAAAAAAGTGCATCCGTTAACAGTACATATGAAACGTAAAGAGAAGGGAAAGGACTAAAGTATTAACATACTCATCACTCATCATTGAAGTCAAAAGTATAAAGTACAAAGTAAAGTATAAAGGAATGGGATACAATTATTTTGTTGTTAGAATGGGGTGGGTATTTTATGAGTTAAAATTTGTATTTTGGGACATTTGGAACCAAAAAACATTGCAAAATGAGGATAATGGTTCGTTAAATTAAATTAACAATGATTAAATATTTATAGTTGGAATGTATGAAAGTTCTCAATTTAGAAGAAAGATCTCTGATGGAAGGTGGCAGGTGTTATTCGCCTTCTTCCTGATTTTAGGTTTTCCGTTTTTAAGTCCATAGGGAACTTGATACTCTTTAATCCCATTCGTTCTACAGTTGCAGCTGTTTTAAAAGGGGGCGGGGACAGATGCAGGGAAGAGGGTCGGAATTGGGTTTTATAATGTATTTCATTATTTTCAAGCATCAACTCATTGAAGGGGTGGCACGGCATGACGGTGGGGGACCTGGGTTCAAATCCGGGTCGCTTCACCTGTGTGGAATTTCTCTTTGTGCCTGTGTAGGTTTTCTCTGGGTACTCCCACATTCTAAAGACATGCATGGTTAGCTGATTGGACTCTAAATTGCTCTTAACTATGATTTATTGGCTGTCCGTCTCTTCGTGCCCTGTGATTGGCTGCCCACCAATTCAGGGTGTGCCCCGTCTCTGCCTGGGATTGGCTCCAGCACCCCCGTGACCTTAGTGAAGATATAGTGATTCAGAAAATTAGATGAGAACTCATTATAACAGACACATTTGTATGTCACGTTATATTCAAATAAAATGACATTAGTTTAGTCACTCACAATTCCAAAGCACTTTTAATAGAAGGAAAAAGACTTCTTCATAGTGCATTTTTATTTTTTACATATAATACGCCGTGTATGACATATTTTGACACGCTCTCTAATCCACCGAATCGTCAACTTTTCACAATTTTACATCAATTTCCCGTATTTCCCCCCCTAGCGCGCCTCCTCTTTTTTTCTGCCCGCGTTGCATAACTGGCAACGCATTAACGTTGGCGAGGGCTGCCTGCCAGCCCTCTAATGTCTGCGGGAAAATCACATTTGTACACCACAGGAAGGAGGAGAAGATTTTGACATCCGGCCAAAAGATAAAACGTCACACTATATACACACACACACACACACACATTGCTTTGAATAATTACAAATGTCCCACCCAGGGAGTCTCCAAAACGGCAAACAAACACTCGCCCTCTAAATGGCCCCAAATTGGCCATTCCGCTGCAGTTTGCGACCTTAAACGGTCAAAAGCCGTCGAGGGCTTGTGTGTGTGTGTGTGTGTGTGTTTACCACTTGTGTGACAAGCAGGTGACGGATGTGTGTGTTAGTGTGTTAGACTCGAAACTAGAGCTGGTCTCAGATCATCAACGGCGCTTAGACGAGTCGCACGTGGCAAGGCCTGCCAAGCATGCTGGTAAGCTTGAATGAAACCTATTCAGGGAGCCATTTTTTTCTGTGTGTGTTTGTGTGTGTGTGAAATTGTGAGTGTGTGGTATTTAAGAGACTTGAAAGTATGGATGCAAGTGGGAAAGTTGATGGTATAATTTTTTTAATGTTAAATGTCTGTGTTTGGGAATTTTTTTAATGAAAAAATTCTTTAGATATAATTACAGTCATTCTTCTACTTACTAATTTCTCCAGGTACAACATTTTCATGTTATGAAAAAAAATCTGGAGGCAATTAATTTCGGAAGTAATGTATGCGATTGGGAAAGTTGATGGTAGAGTTTTAAATTTTCAGTGTGGGATTTTTTTAATGAAAAAATCCTTTAGATATAATTACAGTCATACCTCTACTTACTAATTTCTCCAGGTATAAAAGTTTCAGGTTATGACAAAAGTTTTGGAAAAAAAATTGTAAGTAATGTATGCGGGTGGGAAAGTTGATGGTAGAATTTTTAATTTTCAATGTCTGTGTTTGGGAAAATGTCTATGAACATTTAATTTAGATATAATTACAGTCATACTTCTACTTACTAATTTCTCCAGGTAAAAGTTTCAGGTTATGTATGATAAAAGTCCTGGAAGCAATTAATTTAGTAAGTAGAGTTACTTATAAGACGGGTTTTGATTGGAAATTGTGCCTGATTTTGCCTTTTTTAGAGATTTATAGGGCTATTTTTTATACTTTATTTCATGCTGTACTATATTTTTTTCATTTGTTTCATTGACAGTTCAACATGGATCATTGTCGATGTACAATATTCCTTAAAAAGTCATTTAAATCTGTTGAAAAACAATAATACTCCTAGACACGAATTACAGCTGTTTTTTGGTGTGTGTATTGTTTAGACATTTTGGATGTATTAGAGTCATTTAAAGTACTTTGATGTTTATACTTGAGGTTTCCTCTTCCTTTGCCAACAGTTCTCTGGGGAACTTTTGAGGGACTTTTCTAATGACCACAATTCAGACAGACTGGCAGACGAATCCAATTGGAAGACTGGTCACGCCCTCTAATACAACAAAAAACAAATAATAAATCAAATGACTTCAAAAACAACAAAAAGTAGGCGAACTTAGTCAGTATTTCATGCTTTCAGTCAGAGGCGGCCATGGGCAGTCTACACCAGACGTGGGCAAACTACGGTCCGCGGGCCACATCTGGCCTGCGAGGCTTTTTAATCCGGCCCGCCAACGTTGTCCAAATAATGTTTTTTTTTCTGTTTTTCCTTCCCAAGATGGCACCATCACGTGGAAGCCAGTGGCAGTAGCTCTGTCCACTCTTATTTGTTTTTCATGTTTTACAGCTCCTCTATCTTTTTTAAATGACATTTTAATATTTCTTAATACTACATTCCTTTTTAGTTGACTTTGTAGTACTTTATACTGTTTACTTTAATGATGAGTGATGAGTATGTTAATAATTTAGTCCTATTTTTCTGCTTATGTTTCATATGTACTGTTAACAAATGCACTTTTTTATATGTATCATATCTTGTACTAACCCCGCCCATCTGTCACATTTTTAAAGTCAATGTGCCCCCCCTGGACCCAAAAGTTTGCCCACCCCTGGTCTAGGCTAATACCTGGACATGGAAATGACAGAAAATAGTCTAGACCCCCCCAAAAATTGTGTTGGCATCTGGTGTTCCCCTTTAATAGACCCCCAGGCAGCCACCCACATTGCCCAAAGCAAAAACCGGCCCTACCGTCAGCACAACATGGCGCACGTGTCCGAACTTCACTTTTGCAGTGAGCAATTGATTAAACCATCTATCGTTTGGAAGCCCTTCAAGGCGCCGTAGATCAACAACAGCGGGAAAGCGGCGTAGGCACGCGCTGACATTTACTGTATGTCGACATTTCCATTTATTTCTTCAATCCGTTGAGGTTGGCGTGAGCCGGTCACGAGATGTTCAAACATTTCTTGACAACTTTTAATGGATTCAGTCTCGACTTTGCCAGACACGCCTCGAGACTTTGGAGTTATTAGCTCGAGATACGAGGGAAACGGGAACAAAATTTATTTAAATACAGTAATACCTTGACATAATGCAAATATCTCGAAGAGCACTGGGCGGAGCAATGCATTTTTATTGATTTTAAGCATGAAATTATCGAAAAATATGAGTAGTGAGCTTGGCAATACGTATAAAAAAGCAAGAAGATCGCATTGGAATACTTTATGTATTTTCTTTTGACAATATACATCAGTATTATATAGTTGTTGTTGTTTTTCAGTCTTAATTCTTGCCATTGAAAGCTATGGGCATCAAATTAATTTCTAAAGGCTACCACTGAGTGCTGTTTTACTGGTTTAGACGTCCAATCCATTTTTATTGAAGGGTTGGCAGTTTTTTAATGATTTTTGGAAACCCTCCCAAATTTCAGGTCAATTTTTATTGACATCAAGGTGCTTCCTCTTGATCTAGCGACATTCATTTATATAGATTTTTTGTCATTTCCTGGCCACTTTTTGTTAATTTTGAGCAATTTCTAGTCATTTTCTTTGCATATTTTTTTAGATATTGTTTGCCTGTCAGTCAGAACTCTGACCCGAATATGTTTTGTTTTTAACAGGCGAACAAAGACCCATGTTTTCTGACCGGGGTGACCTTCCCCTCAGACCGTCCTACCACTCCAGAAACGCTCGTCAAACTGACGGTGTACGATGTCAAGGACAAGCGGCAGGAAGCTGTAAGTCCCTTGTTTTTATTCAAAACTTTGAATATATGAAAGCCCTGCCCAACTGCAATGTGAATGCCCCCAAAAAGTTAACTTTTCACTGAAGAATCAAGTAGAAAAATTGCCCTTATTATTATTGTACCCTACATTTCAATAGTCCCACACCCCTGCCCAACTGCAATGTGTATGCCCCAAAAAAATTTCACTATAAAACAATAATTAGGTAGAAAAATGGCCTATTTTTAATATACAGTACATATTTAAAGTCTACACACCCCTGCTCTGCAATGAGAATGCCCCAAAAAGTTAACTTTTCACTAAAACGTTAAATCAAGTAGAAAAAATGCCCTTATTTTTATTGTACCCTGCATATTAAGTCTACACACCCCTGCTCATCAGCAAAAAAATGCCCTAAAAAGTTATTTTTTCACTATAACGCCAGAATTTAGTAGAAATTTTTTTCCCGTTTTTTATGTACAGTACATACACACCCCTGCTCTTCCATGAGAATGCCCCAAAAAGTTATTTTTTTCACCATAACACCAGAATTAAGTACAAAAAAATGCCCTGATTTTTAATTTACAGTACATATTAAAAGTCTCTACACACCCCTGCCCAACTGCAATGAGATTTTCCCAAAAACTAGTAAATTAAGTCAAAAAAATGCCCATATTTTGTTTATTTTACAGTGAGTATCAAAAGTCTACACACCCCTGCTCATCTGCAAATGGAATCCCATAAATGTAACTTTTCACAATGTCAGAATTAAGTAGAAAAATTGCCTTATTTGTTATGTACGGTAAGTATCAAAAGTTTAAACACACCTATTCACCTGCCTAGTTTTTGTGTGATGTTTAAAAATGTGACTTAGAACAATTATTTTAAATATTTGCATACATTTTAACCACACCCTTTTTATATATTTCTTTAAATTTGACTATTTTCAAAGTTTTTTTTAAAAAATATGTTCCATTTAACATGAGCCAGCTGCGATATAAATATAGCGTTTCCGTCGCTCCCCGGGCGCCGCCATCTTAATTTGCCATAAGTTACAATGAAACATTTACAAGTTTTATGGTGAATAAGGACTCCATTAGAGGAGGGCGTAGTCGAATCCATCACATTTAGGCTTCGTGGAATACATTTGTACATTTTTACTTGTTGTTGATGTTGTAGAATTTCATGTTGCAGACTTTTTCTCGTCTAAAAAAAAATACTTATGTCCATCCGACCGTGTCCCATTTTCATTACGAGATAAGAAAAACAATTGAGTCAGTGGAGCAGGAAAATGTGCTCTTGTTAAATAACGTTGGGTCAATTGGGGAAACTGTTGGGATTAAAAAAAAGAAAAAATAGAAAAAGAGTTAAAGCGCATTTTGACTATCTACGTAAGCATTATCCTAAGTCTACTCGGATAAAACTTGCGCAACTGTTTGCTAATGAGACTTCAATTCTTTTCACAGATGTTTAGTACTCATGAATATCCCATAGAAGTAAAGTTTAAACATACAAAATAATATATATTAAACATTGTATATAGCGTTAGCATTGCTATATTGAAGCTAGTGTTGAAATACATTGTGCTAAACCACATTAGCTTGTTATGAAACAATAGCTATGTTATGTTTGGGTTTGGTTTATCTAATAAGCACATATTAATGAACATATTTATTTTTACTTTTGCTACTAAAGTTATAGGGGTGAGCCTACTTTGTGATTTTTCGATATCTGGGCTACATTAACCGCTATATTCGAGGGATTACTGTATATGAAAAGAAGTAAAATTGTAGTTCAGGGCTAATTTCCTTTTTTAGTCCCTCTATATATTGGTACTCGGACGTTTGGTCGCCCGGACGTTTGGCAACATGGCAACAAGTTTACTGTTGAAACCAGCTCTGAAAATTATGTTTGTGAGAGAGAGAATTCAATATCTAAATATCTACTGTTGAAATTAGCTCTCAAAACGATATTCACCCGGGCGACCAAACGTCCGGGCGACCAAACGTCCGGGCGACCAAACGTCCGGGCGACCAAACGTCCGGGCGACCAAACATCCGGGCGACCAAATGTCCGGTCACGCTATATATCCCGCAAGATTATTTCAATCATATTCCGAGCCACTTGTATTCATGTAAGTCACTGGGGGTGCCAGAGCCTATCCCTATCTGCAGTGTATACACCCCGAATAGGTTGCTAGCCAATCGCAGCGCACAAAAAGACACTTTTTTTTTGAGTGTTCGACTAGCCTAGCATGCATGTTTTTTGGTTGCGAGTACCCGGAAAAAACCCACAAGAACATCCAAACTATGCATTAGGAAGGCGGGAACTCACAAGGGATTAAAACTACAAGGTGCCGTCTAATTTCATCTATATTTCTTTTTTAATAGATGTAGCCTAGAAATAATGCAATTCGTCCAAAGTGACATAGACATGATGACGTGCTATAGATTTAATAAAGCACCCTTTGTACATTGAAAATGAACAGAACCAAATCCAAACCTGCACAGCAGGCGTCTTCTTCAAGGAGAAACGTTTCATACACCGCTCCTCCATACGTATTCATCAATGCCAATGACCCATTTGCACAGTGGAAATAATAAATAAATAATAAACCCGCCACCTTGCCTCTTCAACACAAACAGAATAAATCCAACTAATCCCCAATTTATGGGCGCCCAAATTAGAAACGTTGCATTAAGTCAATGAAAACGAAAAGATCAATCGCCATCAACGGCGACGGATGTTTAACGCGCTCGCTTTGTACGCTCGGGTGGAACCCTTTGGTCTTTTGCCAAAACTTTTCTCCCTAACAAAAGCGCAATGGCGTATTCATTAGGTACTATTGAATATTTATGGAGAGCGACACTCTAGCCCGTGTTGTTTCTTTACCTCCTTCCTGTGCACCCCCCCGTCTTATCCGCCGCTGCCAGCCGCCACCGGGGGCGCCGCTATATTTAACGGGAGGCCAGGTAACTCCAGGTGGCGCCCTTGCGGGTGTTGCTTTTTTTAAAAAAAAAATGTATTCCTCCAGATAGCTACTAGCCAATGGCAGGTTACAATGAGACAAAAAAAAACAATCACTCATGCCTAGCAACGAATTAGTTTTTAATTTAAATAGTATGCAACTTTTGGCGATTTTGGGAAGAAACTGGAATACCCAGAGAAAACCCATGCAGGCCCGGGAAGACAGGATGTAGACAGAAGGACATACTTGGGATCAAACCCACAACCGGAAAACTGTGAGGCGGAGGAGGGGTAACTACTCGCTTGCCCTGTGAAAAATTTGGAGTATTATTTTTTTTTTTGCCCAAAAAAAAATGTTGAGAAATTTTTTTCGGAAGAATATTATGTTTCAAGGGAGAAGCAATCGAACCCAGTCATCGTGGCCATCGAGCTGAAAATAAAAATTTAAAAAATCAGCTAAAAAAGGGTAATCAGCACCCAAAAATTCTGTTGCTAAAATTTGGATAACATAATTTAAGTATTTGCAAAAAATATTATGTTTCAAGGGAGAAGCAATCGAGCCCAGTCATCGCGGCCATCGAGCTGAAAATAAAATTAAAAAAATCACCAAAAAAGGGCAAAAGAGACACTTGTCTGCCTTGCAAAAAAAATTGCATAAAAAACTATTGAGGAAAAATATTCGCAGAAATATTATATTTCTAGGCAGAAGCAATCGAGCCCAGTCAAAGTGGCTATCTAGCTAAAATTAAAAGTTAAAAAATTCAGATGCAAAAAACAAATCAGCACCCAAAAATTCTGTCGCTAAAACCTAGCTAACATAATTTAAATATTTGCAAAAAAATATGATATTTCAAGGAAAAGCAATCGAGCCCAGCCATCGTGGCTATCGAGCTAAAATTAAAAGTAAAAAAAATCAGATGCAAAAAAGAAATAAATCGGCACCCAAAATTTCCGTTAAATATAATTTTATGACCTAATATTAACCACAAACAACCAATTTTCGGCCAATTAAAGCCACAAACATGATTTGATTGAGAAAAAATGAGTTTTCAGCTGCTTTTATTGACTTATCTCTCCTGAAAAATACTTTAAGGCGAACTTTCCCCCTCCTATTACAACCCAAACTTTTACATTTTTTTTCACGGAGAAGAGGCGCTTGAGGAAAATCCCCCTTTCTCCTCGGCTTCCTGTGGCTTTTGTGCAACGTAATGCTTTTCTCCGAGAGAGACCGGTCGCTGGAAAATGCTGACACGGTTTATTCTGACGCCTGTTAGGTACGAGCTTTATTTTCTTTCTATCGCTAACTGCACATGTCAAATGGAGTTTTTCACTTCCTCATTCCAGCTCCCACTTAAACTGATATCCTTGAATAATTACCGGGAGAAAATTGGATAATTTTGTACTCTCTCGCCAAATGTCGGTTTGTATTTTCGTGCTTAAGATAAATCGAGAATAACAACATAAATTGATAAAACTTTTAGTGTGTTTGTAACTCGAAACGGACAAAGGGGATTATAGTTTAAGGTCATAAAAGCGGAAGTTTTAAATGATATTTTGAGGTCATGGGGTCAAAGGTCATAGAGGTTATAAAGGTTTGTGTTCACTATATTTTTAGGATGGATGGTTAAAGGATAAGTAGCAATTTTTTGGGCTATATTTGTAATGTGAAACGGTTGAGATGGCATTTTGGGGGCTCTTAAGGTCAAAGGTCACAAAGATTTGTGTTGATTATGCTTCTAGGGCGGATGGTAAAAGGATAACTAGCATTTTTTTGGGGAAAATTGAAGACTTTTAAGTGCGCCTTATAGTCGTGAAAATACGGTAGTTTAAATATGAACATAGAATGATATAAGAAACAAGCATGATTTCAGTGTTTATTTAACTTGATTATGTCATGAGAAAACATGCAAAATAGCATCAACAGAGGATTTTAAGAAGATTTTAAGTGGGGACAAAAAATGGAATCCGTCACCCAATCCCTTTATTAATCAGCATAAAAAAATTACACAAATTCCAAATGATTATCTTGAAAGCCAAAGCATCTAAAAGAAAAATCACCCGGAAACAAAAACTTCATTAGGAACACATTCGATGATTTGAATTTGTCGTCCTTCCATCTGCTTTATTTTGATTAAACGGCATTGCAGAGATCCGTCGCGCAGCACTTGGTTCCAGTGCCGCCATTTTTAATATATTGATCGCACCTGCTTGCCTTAATGCAACGTTGTCTAAATTTATTTCCGGATTTTCCTGTAAAAAAAACAGTCAAATGAGAATCTTCAAATTTCGTCCTATGACGACACGTCAGGCACGACGACAAGATTCTACTTACTTATCTTGATGCCGCACTTTTTGGCTTTGCCTTTACAAGTTCTCACCGCGCAATTAGGGCTACCTGCAGCTGCCCAACCCGTGCAGTGGTAGCATTGCAGAGTTTCGGCTGTGGATTTGAAGGGAAAACTTTATTTAATGATGACAAAAATTGTTAATACGATTGAAAAA
Source organism: Stigmatopora nigra (assembly GCF_051989575.1). Classification (NCBI taxonomy): domain Eukaryota; kingdom Metazoa; phylum Chordata; class Actinopteri; order Syngnathiformes; family Syngnathidae; genus Stigmatopora; species Stigmatopora nigra. The sequence goes on from NC_135513.1 coordinate 14,476,614, forward strand.
GTAATAATAATTATCTTTATTATTATTATTATTATTATAACTATCATGTCTTTTTTGTTCCAAATTTCAAACTCCCAACTTCTCTGATTACATAAATATATTACTTTCATCCTTATTTAAATATTAATGTATGCTAATTCTTATTTTGTCCCTGTTAGCTTCTATTTCTAGCATGCTAAAAACACTTCCTTGTCATCCTCTTCTTCTCCTGAGCTTTGGTCTGTAATTAGCGTTCACTTCGAAACAGCGCCCCCAATCTACGTAGTGGTTGGTTGGTGTAATTACAGTTTAAAATGATCACATTTTTACCATTTTTTTTTCATAATATCGTTGACAAAAATAATTTCACCATAATTATTGATATCATTTTATTTCCCAGCATTTTCACTTATCCTCACAAGGGTCGTGGGGGGTGCTGTAGCATATCCTGGCTAACTAACAGGGGCACTATTAGACCAATAACCAATTATAGCTAGGGTTATGCTATTTTGAGTGCTCAACATTCACATTTTGGGGGGTGTGGGAGGAAAAGTATTATTTAAAAAAAATTAAAAAATAATTCTATGTACTTTTAAAAAACAACAACAACATAGTAACAGTACAGTATTGGCTTAGGCTGATACTGCACAATAATCTTAGTATAAATCCACGTTTATTTAAAAAAATTAACAAATCGGAACATTTTTGTCTTCTTATAAAGACTGAAAAATTAAGATCAATAAATGAAAACTTACCGACTGTAAGCAACAGTGCGAAACTCACAACCAAGACCAACACATTCATTTTCTTGATGATAACTTGCTTCAAAACCATCCTACTTTTATACATGTCTTGTCCCTTTGAACCCATAGTGTTAACACGCTTATCTATTATCCAAATATGTGCCCAAATATTTAGCAGAAAACTCCTTTGATATGTTAAACCAACCCAATAGAATCGGGACAGTTTAACTATTTACAATTGAACATATTCATGTTTTTTTTCTACTTTTATTGATTCAGGAAAATTTGAAATTAATTTGCACAGCCGGCGCCAAAATGGCCGCAGACAGGATAAAAAAAATAAAAGCAAGTTAACTCAATACCTGAATTTATATTTAATAAATATCCATAACTGAAGTTTCACAATAGCATGTTTTTTTATTGATTATTGAGTCACTTGAATTGCCTTATTTGGCAATTTGATAACTTGGAAATGATTAAATTAGGAAAAATAGCACATGTAAATATCTTTTATCTTAATTTGAAGAAAGATATAATTTTTTTTAGCTAAATTAATTTATTTTGCAAATTTGCGGCTCGAATAAATGATGTTCAAATGTTTGATTCACTCAAATAAAAGTTCTTTAAAAATAGTCCAAAGTCATAATTAATAAGCTCTTTTTAACATCTTCAACACTAGTTAAATACAAATAGTACAAAAACTTACTGTATATCTATTTTTATTATTATACTATAGTATATAAGTATATTTTCAATATACTTATATTTATTTAATGATACAATGGGATAAATTGACCTTGAATATAAGTTTATTGCCTTTTATATTTCCGTTTTTGACATTTTTATCCTTCCACAAATCTATTTTAAATATAAACATAATATAGTACTGCATACGTATTGTATTTTTCAATACACCATAGAATTTATGTTGCTGTTAATATTTTAACCTTGAACTCTGCCATTTACGCTTGAAAACACACTTATTTCATTTGTATAGGCTAAAAGTGGGGTGAAAAATCATTTTTCACTGCCATATTTTTATTATATTTCTTAACATTTACACCAAAGATTGACGGAAATTCAAGACTTTCATCGTCATATGTCTATGCATATGTTATTAATAAATAAATCGGTAATAAATAAGTAAATAAATGAATAAGTGTGTTGCTGAAATATGTATATGTAGTATATGTATATTTCAGCAACACACTTATTCATTCATTTATTTACTTATGTATTACCTATACTAATGTATAACTGTATTACCAATACTTATGTATTATTATTTATTTATGTCTAGGGTGTATTTTGCTGTGTCTGTATTCTCACCCTCTTGCCACTGTGACGGGGAAATTTCCCAAATTCAAGATGAAATAAATAATCTAATTTAATCTAATCTAATATAAAAGTCCAACCGTGTGGCATTTTTCATCCGTTCACTCCCAAATTTAACATTTTGAATTGTTATGCGATGAATAATAATCAATTAATCGAGTAATTTGATTGAAAAATAACATTTTTTTAAATATTAATATATTTTTTATACTAAACCATTACAATCATTATTTTCTAATGAAAAGTCATTGTGTTTTAATCCGTTACTGTCCAATACTGCAAAACATAGTTTCTCATCTAATTATATGATAATAATAATACATCACTATTTTTTTATCAAATCGAAAAAAAATCTTTTTGCGCCCAATTTTTTTATTGAAATTTCTCTATCAAATATGACACTTATAGTTTTTATCAAGGCAAAAAACTAACAAAATTCCATAATCAGATTGCACCTTAATAAAAATAAACATATATTGTACTTTATACTTTATTTGTATCCTTCAACTTTTACATTCACCACTGTATGAAATAAAAACAGACATTGTTTTAAAATTTTAATGCTTTTATTCAACAAAGCCAGAAGGAACATGATTTAAATTCCAAATCTAGACACTTTCCTTCCTAATATACGCTTTTCCTACATTTTAAGAGGAGTCGCTAATGATAAATTTGTTGCATAGATCTTCTTGGCAACACGCCGTCAAGGGGTTGTCGTCCGAAACAACCAAGTCGCAGGTGGCTGTATCCGCGCAACCTTGTTCGTAGAACACCGCGCCGTCATCCACTGCAAGACGGAGAGAAAAAAAAAACAAAAAACAGTTGTATTTGACAAGCCGTCCTGGCGTTTTGACTTTTTCTCCCCGCCCCGAGGCTAACTTACTTGGAGTGATGTCGGCGAAGCACTTGTCTTCAGAGGCGTCGCACACTTTCTCGGCGTCGCAATTTGGGTCGCCTTCGCACAGGTAGCATTTCAGAGCCTCGCCTGAAAGTTAGGAGGGAGATTAGAGATTTACTGACTTTTTATAGTGGAGTCATTAGATGTCCAATTCAATTTGACAGATCAAATGATTGCTGAAATGTACCTTTTTACATTTTTTTTTTTTGTTAGTAACTTTTTATAGCGGATTCATTAGATGTTCAATGCGATTTGGCAGATCGTATATTTGCTGAAAATGACTTTTTAATGTTTTTTTATTTACTGACTTTTTGTAGGGTATCATTAGACGTTCAATACAATTTGACAAATCAAATAATTGCTGAAATCTACTTTTTAAATGTTTTTTTTTTTTATTGACTTTTTATAGCGGAGTCATTAGAAGTTCAATACAATTTAATGGATCAAATATTCGCTAAAATTTACTTTTTTAATGTTTTTTATTTATTAACTTTTTATAGCGGAGTCGTTAGACGTTCAATCAAACTTAATGGATCAAACAATTGCTAAAATTTACTTTTTTACATTTTTTTAGTTTGTTGACTTTTTATAGTGGTCATTAGATGTCCAATCCAATTTGACAGATTAAACAATGGCTCACATTGACTTTAAAATATATATATATATTTACTGACTTTTTATAGTGGATCATTAGAAATCCAATCCAATTTGACGAATCAAAAAATGGCTGAAATTCACTTAAAAAATATATATATATATATATATATATATTTACTGACTTTTTATAGCAGAGTTATTAGACTTCCAATCCAAATTTACGGATCAAATAATCACTGAAATTGACTTTAAAAAAATATATACTGACTTTTTATAGCGGATTCATTAGACACCCAATCCAATTTGACAAATCAAACAATTGCTGCTAGTCAAAATGGATTGGACGCCTATTGCCGTCAATGAGTTCATCCGAAATGATAAAAAAAAACGGGTTAAAACTGTATTTAAAAAAAAAAAACATAATTTAAAGTTGAATTGACTATTTCTCTCCCCATCCCCGAAAAATATTTTTAACCAAAAAGAAAGCAAAAAAAAATGAGACTCACTGTTTCCAATCAGCAGGATGACGCTCAAAGCCAAAAGTAAGCACTTCATTTTGTCGATGTCTTCAGAAGCTTCTTGTCGTCTTCTTGTCTTGCTTTTGGGGGTTCTTCCCGTCGATGATTCCTCAGTGGAAACACGTCCATCTTTTATAGTCTGAGAAGTCATTTTTTTAAACGTTTTTTATTTACAGACTCGCCTCTTATCCAAATATGTTCTTACCATGTGCTTAACTGATGATCAACCATTTGCAAATTTGACATATTCATGTTTTATTTATTCAAGTAAATCATTTCTGAGTGTCTCATACATTTTCATTTTACAACTTCACTTCTTTTAGCATATTTTAATCTCCGTAAATGACAATTTTAATGTCCTAACAAATGAAAAATGTTATTTTTGTGTGACTTTAGTGACCCAAAAAGTGACATTGACATGAACAATTAACTTTCTTTTCTTTTCTAATAACTTAAAAGTAAAAAAACTCGCCCCTTAACCAAATATGTCATGTGCTCATATGATTAGCTAAAGTATGTATTTACAATTTCACATATTCATAACCCGTCTCCCCCTTTTGTTTATTCAAGAGAATTAAAAATGTCACATGCAGAGGAAATGTATTCATCTGTTAACTGTACTGCTTATCTTTATTAAGTACTTTGGGGGTGCTGGAGTCTATCTCAAGCCAAATATGGGTACCATAAATTGTTAGCTTGCCATTGTTAGCTTGTACCTCAGGGTGAGTTAGCATACACTTAGCCTAGCATGTATGCCTTTTGGATTTTGGAGGAAAGTGGAGTACCCGGAGAAAAGCCATTAAGCATGTGGTCATTTTTTTTCACATACTGTATTTTCATGCATATATATGCGGTATTTGTTGCTCAAAACATTTTTTTGTATATACAGTGTTCCCTCGCTATTTTGCGGTTAAGCCACTGTGGACTCCGAGTTTTGCGGATTTTTTTGGGAGAAAAACATTTTAAAAAAATACAAATATTACATTGAGACAACATATTTTACAGTTTTTTTGTTATAACATGAATTTCACTCTCTACCCGTATAATTTAACCATTTTTAGGTAATTTTAAGGGTGCGGCTTATATGCGGTAGCGGCTTATATGCCAGAAAATACGGTAACCAAAAAAATTTAACTGTCTTTTAGTGGTGATAGTGAGAAAAACAAAAAAATACAAGTCGGCGGCCATTTAAAATATGAAAAAGTACAAATTTTATTACATTTTAGGCCAAAAATGACATCTAGTTAGCATTAATGTTTCCCATAAACCAAACTGACTTAGACACTCCTATTGAAACAAATCAAAAATGTAGCATAGCATTAAAAAAAAAAGAACAAATATCCCTATTTTTGTTTTATTTATTTTTCAGCGCAAATGCTAGTTTTTTTTTTTTCCGGCGTGGGTGTTTGGTTGACTTCCCAGCGGGATTCTCGTAAAACGGCCGTAGTGTCGGCCCACCTCCACTGACCAAAGGAAACACAGCTTTGGCTAACGGCTGTTTTTTATTTTTATATATTTTTTTGCATCGCCACAATTTGGCAAAAGCGGCCTTGTAAAGCGCCGCTTCCCCAACTCGCGACGCCCACGCGGGGCGACGGAGACGGAGGATCGGTGTGCGCTAATGAGCGCAGCCGCTTTTAGTTTGGCGGGGCTTCATCTCGACAGAAAAGCATTTGTTCGGTGTTCAGGCGCCCAGAAAATATGCGATTATCAGTCACCTCGTTTGTCAACTTGAATTGGCCTTAAACATATTTCAGTATCAATTTTTTAACCAACCAATTACGTTACAGTATCAGGCCACGCCCATTCTGTACCCACATTTCTATTTAAACTACATTACTGCATTGGATATAGGTAGTATTTTTCATCAATACTGGTTCATGTGTACTTATGTATCACTCTAGGGCTTTATTACGTATTTGTCAATTTTGGTGATAGTCGTTATTATTTACATAAATATACTACAGTAATCCCTCGAATATCGCGGCTTCACTACATCGTGGAAGTAAAAAAAAATAGTTTTTTAAGTTCATAAAATGTGAAAATCCATGTTGAAACTCGCAAGAGGAAGCCCCGCCCCTTTCCTCCACATTGAAGTATTTTTTTATATATTATTTGTGTATATTAATATATGTATATGTATATATCTATATGTATATCTATATATGTATATGTATATATCTATATGTATATCTATATATGTATATGTATATATATGTGTATATATGTATATATATGTGTATATATGTATATATATGTGTATATATGTATATATGTATATATAGATTATATATATATATAAAAACATATATATTATTTTTTTAAATAGGGGTGACTGTACTTCGCAGTTTTCCGTTTATCGCTGTCTACATTAACCGCAGTAATCGAGGGATTACTGTATTTTCAATAGTTTTTCATATTTTAATAATTTCCCATCATTTTAAAACCCAATTCTACTCTATTTTTGATTGTATTTTCCATTTAATCTTCTCTATTATTTCCCTCAATAGTTTCCATGTAGTTCTGTATTCCAGAGGCGGAGTTTAGTGGCTTGTCATTGAGCATTAAGAGACATGGCTATGCTAGCAGAAGCTTCAATAACAAACTTGATGATCATCATGATACATTTATTAACAAATGTGCCCAAAAAAATACTCTAAATTAATTTTTAATGAATTTCCCTATATCTCGTTAATTTCTTTCTGACAGCAACATGATTGGACGTCAAGAAAATATTTAAAAACCAATCAACAAGCAAAAAAAATCTAGCATTGACATGTCTCAACTCCACCGACTTGCGCGTCTAGCACCCCGCCGGCCATAGGGGAAGTGGTTTACCTCCCCCTCTCTCTCTCTGGTTTTCTCCCTTCCATTCCCTTCCCTTCCCTTCGCCCCGAGGCAGGAATGGTCGGCGGCTGTCGGGGCTGTTAACCAGCCCTGAGCTGCACCATTGATCTCCGTAATTGTCTCCCACTCTTCAAAGGCAGCCGGGAGTCGGTTTGATCCGAGCTGTTTACTTTCCGAGGCTCCCGTGAACTAGCTTTTTTGAAGAAGAGAGCTATCAAGCACTTCAGGCATGAGCGGGCGTATTATCGTACCATTAGTGTGTGTGTACGTGTACGTGTGTGTGTGTGTGTGTGTGTGTGTGGGTTATATATGTGTGTGTGTGTGTGAGTCCCAGGCTGGGTGGGTAAACTGGCTGGCAGCACCTTGCGGTTACGTAAGGACAGGGAATTGAGACCTGCGTCCTCCTCCCTTTTATCCGTGGCTATAGAACACAACTCCAAAAAATGGCTGCAAAATGAGGGAAATTGTAGCTTTTGGAGAAGCGCTAAGGTTACAATCAGGAGGGGACGGCACTTGGACAAATAGGAGAAAAATTGGAGGAGGACAGTAAAAAAAAAAAAAAGATATATATATATATATATATTTTTATAGATTCTCAAGAGAGAGTCTAATCCAGAGCCAACTACTGGCTTGAAATGGTGGCCAGCCGATCGCAGGATTCATGCATATATATTAGTTTTATTTTATTTTTATTATGTATTTACATTTTTTAATATTTACCATTTTTGTCATACGCAGCTGGGTATGATGACAATTAAGATTTTGTTGAGTCAATGAGGATGACAAAGCCTATGTCCGATTATTATTATTATTATTATTATTATTATTATTATTATTATTATTATTATTATTATTATTATTATTATTATTAGTAGTAGTAGTAGTAGTAGTAGTAGTAGTAGTAGTAGTAGTAGTAGTAGTAGTGGTAGTATGAGTAGTATTAGTATCATCAGTATCAGTAGTATCAGCAGTATGAGTAGTATGAGTAGTAGTAGTAGTAGTAGTAGTGGTAGTATGAGTAGTATTAGTATCATCAGTAGTGTCTGTAGTATCAGTAGTATGAGTAGTATTAGTATGATTAGTATTAGTAGTATTATTAGTGGTATTATTATTATTCGTAGCATTAGTAGTATTAGTAGCATGAGTAGTATTAGTAGTATTAATGACATTAATAGTATTAGTAGTATTTTTTTCACTATCAAGATTTTTTAGGCTCTCGTACACAAAAACATTTTCTTTATTCCTTTATTTACTTAATAGTTTATTTTTTGGTACACCATAAAGTGTCCTAAGCAAAAAAAATAATATTCCCGGTCCACCTTTCGTCTTAATTTTTCTTCTTCTTGTTCTTCTTCTTGTGTTTACACGATCAACAACAACCACTCGATGCCCAGCCATCCGATTGGCCGATTTCACGAGACCTTTGAGACGCCGGGGAGAAAGATCATTGGACTTTACCTTTGAAGAGACCAAATAGAAAGTGGAACTCCCCGTAGTTAGAAGATAGGATAGCAATCCCTCCCTCCCTCCCTCCCTCCCTCCCTCCCTCAAACTGGCCGCTCCATAAACTTTAATGTTAAAAGGCAGCGTGGACAGGCCAGAGCAGGCCAGGCGATAACAATCATGGCGGCCTTTGTTCTGGCACCGCAAACACGACCTGGCAGCCAATCCCGAGACAACGGCCACTCCGTCCAATCTTGGGTTATCGATCGCCGCGCTCTTTTGTTTTGGAAAATAAAGTTGCGCTTTCGCTTTGGACCTTTTGGACTCAGTCAGGAATTAAGATACACACTTTCATCCCTGTTCGTGTAATCGAAAATCGGATTGGTTAAAAAAAACAAATTCATTGGGGTCTGAAATTAAGGTTTTTGGGGGGAGGGGGGGCGTTTAATTACCAACTCATTGGTCTTTTTTGCCCAGAACGGATTTTTCGGACCCTCTATTTAGAAAAAGTTTGTTTTAGAAATGTTTTTCAATCAATCGCACGGACGTTTGGTCGCCCGGACGTTTGGTCGCCCGGACATTTGGTCTCAAAGCTCTCAAAATTATATTCATAAGAGTTTAATATCTAAATATCTACTGTTGAAATCAGCTCTCAAAATTATATTCACCTGGGCGACCAAACGTCCGGGCGACCAATCGTCCCGGCGACCAATCGTCCTGGCGACCAATCCTCCCGACGACCAATCGTCCATGCGACCAATCATCCCGGCGACCAATCGTCCATGCGACCAATCCTCCCGGCGACCAATCGTCCCGGCGACCAATCGTCCGGGCGACCAAACGTCCAATCACGCGCTTTAACCTATTGAAACGATAAAAAAAAACATTTTCTCAAACTGGACGTCGTTTTCAGGTTAGCAAAATTAGAATGTCATTATAAAGCCGCCATTTGTAGTCATTAAAAAATAAATCATTGAATGTAATAGGGATAAGAAAACAAGCATTTTTTTATATAGCTCTCACTTTCCCTTTAACTGACCAATAAAAGTGAACCACTCTTGAATTTTGAGTTCCAACACGACTTTTTATGACAACCGCCATTAATTCCCCACTAATTTCAACACACTCACTCCAACAGAAAGCTAATTAAGACTGTAAAACTTTTCCCAACATCGACATTACCATCCAGTTGTAGTGGAATTTAATATTACCTGGATATTAAAATATTGATTTAGCGCTTAATCTCCGCTCTTTATAAAGCCGTGCATTGATTTTCTTAAAAAAAAAATCCCGTTTCTATTGTTGTTGTTGTTCCTCGCCATCCACTTCCTAATTTATTCGTGTTTTGCTCGTATCCATCCGCCATTTGCAATCAAATGCCAGATAAGAATTATCGCAAAATTATTCCAGCATGAAAAAGGGATAAAGCTACGCTAATTATACGCATGCTACTGCGATTTAACACACGATAATCACACTAAAAGCTAAAAATAAAAAATAGGAAAAGTTTTCTGCTTTACAAAATGTAAATAAAAAATAAATAAATCTACCGCATTTTTTCCATATATAAGGCGCATTGTATTATAAGGCGCACTGTCTGTTTTGGAGAAAATTTAAGACTTAAGTGCGCCTTATAGTGGTGAAAATATGGTAGTTGCTATTGACTTCTAGGTATGAAACATTCACTACTTTACAGTCACCTCTAGAGCCAGCCATTGTTGATGTTTTGGATTTTTTTGGTTAAAATCTTGCAGTGGGGGAGGAGCTATATGATGGAAGATTTTGTAAACTAAGATTGCACCTGCATATTTAACAGTATCGTTTCAGTTCAGGCGTTTGTGTTGTTTTAATATCCCATAGTGGTGGTTTTTGGTTTTCTGTTTTTTCCATATATAAGACGCACTGGATCATAAGGCGGACTGTCTATTTTGGAAAAAATTGAAGACTTTTAAGTGCGCCTTATAGTCGTGAGAATACGTACCCTCGCCCTTAATCGGTATCAACCGGCGCAGGTACACATGCAAACATTTAAATATATTTGCACACCCACTCGCCGGAAGTTAACATTTTGACCCACACTCGATGGCAGCCGATGACCCGATTGGCTGACGAGAGCATGCAAATTTCCCACAATGCACCTGTTTTTCTTAAACCATGACAATCAGGCACTGAAGCACACTTTGATATGCGAATCCCCTACTTAGAATGCCCACACATGCTAAGCGTGATTTTAAACCTACTTAAGAGAGCGCATTTTAATTTGAAAGGGCACTCCACGAAGGGCAGATTTCCGAGGCCGCCTTTGACGCCCACCTGTTGTTGTTGTTGCGTTTTGTATGGTAACGACGACAGCATCGCTATGACAACTTGAGCGCTCTCGCTGTACCGCGAGAGGGTTGAACAATGTGGAATAATTGACTTGAGGGTTTTGGGGGAGATTCTGGGTCACTTTTTGGTGAGGTGGAGATCATTTGCTGGTCATTTGGGAGATTTTTTTGGTCAATTAGTGGCAGTTTAGGGTCATTTTCTATTCATTTTGGCTCACTTGTTGTTTTTTGGGGGAACTTTTGGGCCATTTTCTATTGATTTTAGGTCAGTTTTCTTAAAATTTGGCAGGTATTTTGGCTCACTTGTTGGTTTTGGGGAACTTTTGTGCCATTTTTTATGGATTTTAAGTCACTTGTTGATTTTTGCAGCTATTTTGGATCATTTGTTGGTTTAGGGAACTCTTAGGCCAATTTCTATTGATTTTTGGTACATATTGGTGATTTTTGGGGTATTTTGCCTCACTTGTTGGTTTTGGGGGAATATCTGGGCCATTTTCGATAGAATTTGGGTCAGTTTTATTGATTTTTGCAGCTATTTTGGCTCACTTGTTGGTGTTGGTGCAACTTTTGGGTCATTTTCTATTGGTTCTAGGTCACTTTGTTGCTTTTGAAGGAGTTCAGGGTCACTTCCAGTCTATTTTGGCTCACTGGTTGGTTTTGGTGGAAATTTTGGGCCATTTTCTACTGGTTATAGGTCGCTTTTGTTGGTTTTTGAGCAATCTAGGGTGACTTTCAATATATTTTGGCTCACTTGTTGGTTTTGGAGGACATTTTTGGCCATTTTCTATTGGTTTTAGGTCACTTGTTGATTTTGGAGCAATTCAGGGTGTCTTCCAATATATATTTGGGTCACTCATTGGTTTTGGGAGGACCTCTGGGCCATTTTCTATTGATTTTGGGTTTAAATTTTGTTGATTTTGCAGCTATTTTGGCTTACTTCCTTCCTTCCATGTCTCTCCTGTCCTCAGCCGTCACTCTCTTCCTCTTCTGCAATGTTTTTCTTCCCTCCCACTGTTGCTCGACCCTCCCTCCCTCTCACTCTCTCTCTCTCTCACTCCGTCGCCCCTCGCCCGTCGGCATTCAGTCACGGCGGATGCTCGCCGAGTGGCCGCGTCCAGCCTGTTGCCGGGCGGACTTTTTCCGACCAACCAAAATCCGAACATAGCCTTTTCTCTCTCTCGTCAATACCCCCATAAAAGGGGAACTGGGATTTTTTTGCTGCTTTTCGTGTTTCCGCCACCTCTCCTTTCATCCCGTCTTCCTCTATCTCGGCGGCTGCGTTTGAGCTGGCGCATGTAAGTCTCCGGGTCCATCGGGGGGACATTTGGGGGTTGTTTTGCACCCCCCGTTTTTGCTATTGCGTGGTGGTTTTTATGCATTTTTGTTTGTTAAATATTGAGTGGTTTTGGGAGCTTTGGTTGAGAGATGCAGTGCAGTCGTGAGTGTCAATATTTGCACGTTGCTATGATGCTCGATTTTTAGGGGTCGGGGTTACGATAGTAGCGCAATGGATTTCAAATTAAAGCTGGGTTTTTCAAAGTGGAATTTTTGATGGGGAAAAGTTGCAAATTGCAGGTTAATGCAGGTTTAAATTAAGATTTGTTAAAAAGTCCATGTATGGTGCAGGTTTTCAAGTGGCGGGTCGAGGGCCGGACTTGGGCCGATAAATCATTTTTTGCGGTCCACAAAAATAAATCATGATTTTTAACTTCATATAATGAGAAAAATTCATGCGTATAGTTTAATTTCATTAAACTAGGAAGACAGGCTGTGAATGCATGTGAATGTTTACATTTCACTTTTAATATATATATTTTTTTTTTATTTCGACAGTGAATAGTTGGTTAAACATATATTGTACCCCTATTTTCAGAATAATTCTTTGTCACTCATAACATATTTTGCATATTTTTTTGAAAAATTTCAACAGTGAATAGTTTGTCAAACATTGAATTTAGTACCCCTGTTTTCGGAATGTTTACATGTCACTCATAACATATTTAGTTTTTTTTTTTAATTCAACTGTGAATGAATGCAAACTTTTATGTCACTAATAATACATTTTTAATATTTTTATTTCAACAGTGAATAGTTGGTTAAACATTGAGCATTTAGCTATTTTTAGAGAAAATCCCAAGCAATGCTCATGTAAACAACTTGACAGTATATTTTAGCTAGCATTAGCATGTTCCTGTTAGCATTTACATACAATCCACCCCATTTTTATTCTTAATATTATTTTTAAATGTCCTCATTCCACTATTTTCAACATGTGACTATGCAAATAAGCATGGATTAAAAAAAAAAACAAGACCACAATTTGTGCATTAAAAAAAAAACTGAACAAAAAAGGACACAGAGCCCTCGTTAACATCATTATTTTCATTTCCGCTGCCAGTTCATTTTTAATCGCCGCCGTCCAAACATTTACTCGTTAGACTAAACGCGGATTTTCATTGGCTCTCCCAAGTCGACTCGCCGTGAAGGACGGCGCGCTTTATTAGTCCAGACGCGGCCTGAACAAATTCATAATTCATTAACCCTTTGATTGCCTTAGGCACATTTTTGCTAAAATGTTTACTACATTTACACGACAGCCGGCAATAGCGAAAAAAATCATAAAAAATGCCATAAAATGTTTTAAAGTTAGCACCATGCTGCCCGTAAAAAGGATAAAATAATGTTAGTACCGGCTTGAAAAAAATAATACTGCATTTTAATGGACTTTTTGGGGTTTTAAACTCAAAAAAGTTGTAATTTTTCAAAAAAAAATTCCTAATAAATGTAGGAATGATCTTGAAAAGCTAATTTTGGTATATTTGGATGGAAAATAGTCAACATAAAAGAAGGAAATCGAACTTTTATATATATTATACAGTAATCCCTCAAATATCGCGGTTAATTTTGACCAAAAATGGCCGCAATAATTGAAAAATTGCCCAGTAGGGTCACTACTATTTTAACTATTTTTTTATCAGCCCTTGTAGCAAGAGTGGCTTCCCCATTACAATTTTTAGCATGTATTTTCATATTTTTATCAAGTAAAAAAATTAATAGCAGAAAAAAAATCACCAAAAAAGTGAATTTGCGATAATCGAGGGAACACTGTAACTAAATAAAAACAAATTTTAAGCATAAATCCTTCTGGTATTAGGCAGTTAAAGGGTTAATAATAATCACATGACCCTAATATATTTTTTTTTATACATTTGCATATCTTTGTGCAGGTTGATTGACAGTAATTGTCTACTTCCATTAATGGCAATTTACTCAAGAATATTTTTTTATAACTGATTCTAACCGTCTATTTAACAGAAAAGTGGAAGTATTTAAAGTGAGCTTTTGCATGCTTTGATTTTACAGAAAGTTTGGACACCCCGAATTAAACATTTATGTCGACAGAGCACTAAACAGGAAGCGTGTTTTTGGTGTTTTACAGCCCCTTTATCTTTTTTTTAAATGATATTTTAATATTTCTTAACACATTCCTTTTTACATGACTTTGTAGTACTTTATACTTTTTACTTGAATGATGAGTGATGAGTATATTAATACTTAAGTCCTTTTTTTCCTCTTTATATTTCATATGTACTGTTAACGGATGCACTTTTTTAGTTGTATCCTATCTTGTGCTGACCCCGCCCATCTGGCAAATTTTAACCCTGTTTTAAATTGTGTTGTTTAACTTATTTGGTTTTTAATGCCTTGCTTTACTTTGCTTACCCAACTTGCAATGTGAAATTTGACCAAAAAAGTATGCAAAATTGATTTATTTATGTTTTTTGTTGTTGTTTATTTCCACAGGGCAGCTTTTTGGGAAGTGCCACATTTTCAGTGGGCGATCTGCTTCGAGCCAAAGATGAACGACTGTCCTTGAGTCTCAGGTAGGCACATTTTTTCTTACTTTTTATGGACGGATGGGGTAGGGAATGGCTATTGACACATTTTGGGGGCGTTAGGGGAGGAAAAAATAACATTTTCGACCTATGGTGGGAATAGGGACGCTTTATGGGGGACCATTGCTTGGTTTTTCTGGACCTTGATTTATTTTTTTCAATGAAATACAGAACTGTAGCCCGTTCAATTTTGTGTGGTTTAGAGAACTAACTTTTTTGTAGATGCAGGACATTTTTTACATTGAAAAAATGTCATCAGAAAATATTTTTGATTTAAAATTATGTTGCTTGTATTAAAAATAGTCATTTTCATCAGTTTTATCAGCAGGAATCTCTAAAAAACCTCCAAAATCTTCCAAAATATATTTTTTTGCACTATTAATAATAGTCATTCTCATCAAAGTTTTATCAGCAGGAATATCTAAAAAAAACCTCCAAAATACACCAAAATGTAATTTTTTTGCACTGATTTAGCTTGTTAATGTCACTAAAAAAATTCCAGTGTGAGTAATGCATAAAAAGTGTTTTTAATCAGATTATTTTCTGACTTTTTTCCAAATATGACGTAAATCTCTTAATATTACGCCAAAAAACAGAAATTAAGTCACCAAATTTGATGCTTCTAGTTCATGTTACAGAAAAATAATCAAAAAACAAAACTATTTAACATATTCTATAATCTTTAATTTAATGTTCATCATATTTTCATTTTAACCTTGTCATAGTTCAACTTTAATCTCCTTATATTCATATTATTTCTCCCTGAATAGTACATTGACTTGTTAGTCATGTGACAACCTGTAGAGGGAGTGGTTTCAAGGTGTAAAGGGGGCGTGGCCACATGAGAAGAAACTACAAAACAAACGTTAAATGCTCTTTATTTTATCAAATAATTTTATTACTCTTTCATGTCAGTTTATTTATTCAAATAAGTCTTTTAATCATGACCCTATTTTTCTCCCGCTATATATATTTTTATATATATTTATATATATTATATAAAAAGAATGACATTAAATAAGTGACTTATTTTAATTTATTTAAGGGTTTTTTCTAAAATGATTACGCGCACGAATTAATCTGACAAGATTTAATTAGCTGACAGGCGGATGAGACATTCTTTCATGCCCCAAAAATAATTTCCCCCTTTCCGTGCCGCCACTTTTTATAGCGTGGCTTTTTTTTTTGTGTGAATTTCACCACGGGCTTCTTTTGAAAGAGCAGCCGCCGAAAATTGCGGCGCCCGCCATTAATGGCCTTTCAATCGGCAAAGCGTTGAAAGTTGAAAGGGCAACTGATAAGACAATGCGTCACGTAGCAGGAACGCCGGCGCAATTGAGGAAGCAGATGCCAAAACGCTCTTTTCCTCCAAAAAAAGAAATCAAAAAAGAAATAAGGGAGCACTTTTTTTGCTTTTCATGCGTCAACTGTTAACAAGTCTTTCTCTCGCCCAATCGTATTGTCCGATCATGTGCTTTCGGGAAAACACACCCCCTTAGGCAATTTTCTCTCTTTTGTTACGCTTTTCATTTCCTTTAGGCAAGAGAACCAGATACAATTATATCGCTTGCTCAAACGACTTTATAAAGCGCTCAGGCCCTCATTTGCATATCGCTGGGGATAGTGGGACGGACTCCTTTTAATATTACATACACATATAAATGGGTATGTGTGTGTGTATGTATATATGTGTATATATATGTATATATGTGTATATATGTGTATATATATGTATATATGTGTATATATGTGTATATATGTGTATATATATGTATATATGTGTATATATGTGTATATATATGTATATATGTGTATATATATGTATATATGTGGGTACACATACATATACATATACATACATATATACACACACATATATATACACATACATATATATATATATATATATATATATATATATATATATATATATATATATATATATATATATATATATATATATATATATATATATATATATATATCATGTGTGTGTATATATGTATATGTATGTGTATATATGTGTATATATATGTGTATATATGTGTATATATATGTGTGTGTATATATGTATGTATATGTATGTGTATATATATGGCTATGTATGTGTATGTATGTGTATATATGTATATGTATGTGTATACATGTGTTTATACAGGTTTTATATACATGTATCTATACATGTATATATATATATGTGTATATATACATGTATGTATATATACATGTATATGTACATATATGTATATGCATGTAAATATATGTGTATATGTACATCTGTTTATATATACATGTGTATATATGTATATTTATATATATATATATATATATATTTATATATATATAAATGCACATATATATACATATACATACACACGTGTATGTGTGTTCCTGGGTTCGATCCCGGTTGGTCCTCCCGCGTAGGGTTTGCATTTTCTCCCCCTGGTCTTGCGTGTTTTTTTTCTGTGTATTCCGGTTTCCCCCCACATTGCAACAACATGCTAAGCTCCCGTTTGACTGGCAGACGAGCCATTCTGTCTGTCCAAGCGAAGGAGGAGGAGGAGGGCGAGCGGTGCCCAAAAATTCTAAGTTACTTTGAGGTGATTCGCCCAGCAAAGGCATCGAAGGGCGACTTGATTGAATCCTTTCAGCCCGTCGCAGGCCATGTCATTTGGACCAAAACGTAGCTTCTTCATAAGCTCAGCTTTTACTCACGCCCCAGAATACGTCGTAAGGAAATTGCTTTTGGGACGCCAGAGTTAGAAATGTGGTTGAAATCATCCAAATTAGAATGCACAGGATTTTCGGATCCACTTAAAAAAAATGATAAGCTCTTAAAAAGTCCACCTGTTTGATATTCAACATCATTGATTGGGAGAAAAAACTTTTAATTAAACACACATTTCTTTCTATTGAATACTTTGATTGACATTGTACAAGTAGAATGAGATTTAAAGCTTCATTACAAAGTGCACAAATAACAACAACAAACAAATAAATGAACAGAAGAATAATCAATAAATAGTCCAAATAAATAAATACAAGAAATAGTAATAGTCAACATAATACTACCAATAAATAAAATCAATAGCAATAAATAGTCAACATAATACTACTAATAAATAAATGAAATTAATAGTAATAAATAGTCAACATAATTCTACCAATAAATAAATAAAATAAATAGCAATAAATAGTCAACATAATACTACCAATTAATAAAATAAATACCAATAAATAGTCATCATAATACTACCAATAAATAAATAAAATAAATCCCAATAAATAGTCATCATAATACTACCAATAAATAAATAAAATAAATATAAATAGTCCACATAATACTACCAATAAATAAATAAAATAAATAGTAATAAATAGTCAACATAATACTACTACAAATGAATAAATAACATAATTAGTAATAAATAGTCAACATAATACTACCAATAAATAAATAAAATAAATAGTAATAGTCAAAATAATACTACCAATAAATAAAATAAATTGCAATAAATAGTCAACATAATAATACCGATAATTAAATAAAAGAAATAGTAGTAAGTAGTCAACATAATACTTCATCAGAAATAATATATAATTGCATAACAAATAATTACTACAAAAAAAACTTTCTGACTTTAGCATGAATATATTAAACCTAAATCATTAAAACAGGAAATTATATATAAAATAAACTTTAAAATTGATTAGTTTAAAACCCTCCAGTGAATTACCAATCATCTCAATGGAAGCCGCAGAACAGCATCCATCTTTTTAACGTCTAATTGTTATTCATATATGCTCCAATCACAACTCCCCGAGCCATTTTGGCTCCTCCCCACGGGCCTCACCATAGAATAACACACGGCGAGCGCTGTCGGTAACTCCCCCCGGCACAGGCCAAAACAAACAACCGGCAGAAAAGAGCCTTCAATTATCATCCCGTCGAAAAATGCGACGGTCGCGGCGAACGTACCGCGGGACTCATTTGCCGCGTAAACGTACGCTAACGTCGCTAAGTCGGACCGGAGTCGCGACACGTTTCCCTCCCGTGTGCAAACGCAACATGCATTATTGAGAGATCTTTGCTGCAGTGGCGTCTTTGTCTCCGGCACCCCGTTGTCATCACCACTGGGGTGGTGGGGGGGGGGGGGTAGTTGACATTTTAATGGACACTTGTGATGATTAGATAATGTCATGATATGACAATGTTGTAATTGTTGATAAGTTAGATGGGGAATTGAGTTGGTCTCGCAGTTTTGAGGTCGAGGGTTCGATGCTAAGTGGGTCGTCATAGTGTGCAGTTTGCAGGTTGTCACTGGGGTTGTGTGGGTTTTCACTGGGTAGTCTGGTTTTACTCCCAAATCATAAATAATAATGCATGCTAGGCTAACTAGGCTAATTGTAACATGATAAACAAAGAGGATAAAAACAAGTTGTAGTTTAGTATTAGTCACCATTGGTGGGTTTTCATTGGGTACTCTGTTTTTTCCCAAATCCCCCAAAAACATGCATGCTATGCTAACTATGGTAGTTGCAACAGGATAAACAAAGAGGGAAAAAAACAAGTCGTAGTTGGGTATTATAGATAACTTTATTATGGATTAGGATTATGGATTAGTCACCATGTGTGGGTTTTCACCGGGTACTCTGGTTATCTACCACATCCCAAAAAACTTGCATGCTAGGCTAACTATGCTAGTTGCAACAAGATAAACAAAGAGGGAAAAAAACAAGTTGTAGTTGAGTATTAGTAGCCATGTGTGGGTTTTCAGCGGGTACTCTGGTTATCTACCAGATCCCAAAAAACTTGCATGCTAGGCTAACTATGCTAGTTGCAACAAAGATGAACAAAGAGGGAAAAAAACAAGGTCGTAGTTGAGTTTTAGTCAGCAAACAATGAAGAAAATATGGGACTTATAGGCCGTAAAATACAGTACTTTTTTTCTTCTTCTTCTATTCACTATTGTATACATTGTAAGTGCTCTATTCTCTAAACAAGTGTTACCTTGAACTTCTATTTTCTTTTTATATGCCCGCTGCAACGTCAACACCACGGTCGAGGCCAGGGTTTCAGGAATAATAATAAAAAAAAGATTTCTTAATATTGATCAAGAGAAATAAATTGCAAAAAGTGCTAAATATCATTGGTAAAAGGCATACGGCACTTTTTTTATTATATAGGATATCTCCTGGGCTTGTTTTTATTGAACTAAAACTAGGTTCGTGGGGGGTGCTGGAGCCTACCTATTTGAATCGGTGGCCAGCCAATCACAGGGCACGAGAAAACAAAGGATAAACAATTATAGCTAGGGGTGATTTAGCATATCATTAGCTTAGCATGCATGTCTTTGGAATGTGAGAGGAAACTAGAGTACCCGGAGAATACCCACACAGGCCCGGGGAGAAAATGTAAAATCCTTACTGGTGGATCGACCTAGATTTGAACCCAGGTCCCCCCACCGCGCTAACCACTTA